>NC_141835.1:5527397-5697397 GCF_982586985.1 Callionymus lyra | reverse complement strand
ATCCATCCATCCATCCATCCATCCATCCATCCATCCATCCATCCATCCATCCATCCATCCATCCATCCATCCATCCATCCATCCATCCATCCATCCATCCATCCATCCATCCATCCATCCATCCATCCATCCATCCATCCATCCATCCATCCATCCATCCATCCATCCATCCATCCATCCATCCATCCATCCATCCATCCATCCATCCATCCATCCATCCATCCATCCATCCATCCATCCATCCATCCATCCATCCATCCATCCATCCATCCATCCATCCATCCATCCATCCATCCATCCATCCATCCATCCATCCATCCATCCATCCATCCATCCATCAATCCATCCAGCAAATTCCTTCAAAAATACTTTTCATTTTCAATCTTTGAATCAATTTTTTCGGCACCTGAATGCACCTCAATTTTTTAAAGATTGAATAGCAACGAACTTCCTGGATTATACTTTCATTTTATTTAGCTTTTGTTTTTACCATATGACACCAATAATAACGAACATATACACATATATTGTTTATTTACGTTCAAAATAATTCCTGCTTTTCGATTTCCATTGGTATTGACGAGCGACTGGTGGTGAATTGAAGTGACATCATTGATTGTGCTGAAGGACGCGAGGCTCGCCTCAGGTTGTTGACATGTGATCACATGTGTGTAAGGACGTCGCACCTGTATCCACCTGAGCCGTGGAGACCCTCAGACAGACGCGGGTTCAGGTAATCTTGGGCGTCCATGAACGTAGCTGTAGTGAGGAGGAAGGCAAACACACGTGTCACTGTTTCACATCAAAGTTTTACATCCTTCAATTATTTATGTTCGAATTACAATCTGACTGCTGATGTGAACCATGACCTCCACGCATGTGTTTGACCTTCATCTCGGCTCGGCTCAGTGATCGTCTGCAGACGAGTGACTTTATATTTCCCACCGATCGTTCCCTCGTCACGTCCACGACTCGATCCCTGAGCTTTAAGGAGACGTTCCCGCTAGCATAGCTCTCTGTCGCTGCGAGAGGTCAGGGGTCACCGTGCTTGGGTAGTGAGGCAGTAGATTAGGGGTTCACTGGTTCGCTGGTATGTTTGACGCTGCTGCTTTAGACGTAGATGACGGTGTGTAGTTCGCTTGGATGTAGATTCAATGTGGCTTTTCATGTCTGTTTATTCACAGTTGTACTTGACATATTTAGAGTATAAATATTTCATACATACATATAAATGAATGGCTGAAAATTGATCTTATTTACAGCAAAGAAACTATATTTTATAAAAAGAAATCATTTATCGTATCGAGGGAATTATTTAATTTTATCATAGAAAATATGGTAAATAATTTGCATTGTGTGTATTTATAAGGATAAATACACACAATCTGTTTGGTAAAAACTCTCTTTTTATTTAAATATTTAGATTGTAAAGATTACGCACATAAACATGAAAGAATGACTGAAAATGTATCTGATTAACAGCAAGAAAATTACATTTTATAAAAAGAAATCATTTTTCTTATCAAGGGAATTATATTAGGAATGATATCATACAAAATATGGTAAATAACTTGTATCGTGTGTATTTATGAATATAAATACACAGAATCTGTCTGTACAAAACTCCTTTTGCATTGAAATATTTACATTAAGCTCCGCCCACTGAAAACGCTTAGGTTTTCTAGAGATTAAATCTTGTTGACCATAACCACACCCACTCTTCTGTGATTGGTCGAGCATTGAGGTTTGTCACTGCGTGTCATCCACCCAGTTAGTCACCACCTCCAAGGGACTCGTTGTATAAACAAAGCAGGGGCGTGATTACAGCTGGCTGGAGGAGGAGTGAAGCCATTATTACATCATAATGGACTCTCGTAACCTCTCGTTCGTCCAGATTTCAGAGTAACTTTATAAAGTAATGAGTGTAAAACATGGTCATGTTGAGAAGTTACTGCATCTTGGAGAACATTCACTACATGACACCAGAGTTGAACAATAGTTGACCTTTAACTTAGCAACAAAACTAAAAACTAAAAAAGTAAGTAGCAACTCGTACTGAAGGTCATTCCTTAATGGCGTCCGTTGATGTTTCCAGCTGGAAAGCGGGCGAGTGGAACCCTTGCTCGGTCACCTGTGGCGGAGGATCTCAGGTGCGCAGCGTGCAGTGCGTTTCCCATGATGCTTCGGGGCCGCTGGTGGTGGAGGACTCCGTCTGCGCGGCCTACGCCGAGGCTCCGCCTTCTCTGCAGACCTGCAACATGCACGGGTGCACCGGGTTCCGTGTGACCGCCTGGAGCCAGGTGAGCCTCTTGTAGTACCCGTCGGACTCACTAGGGGAGAACGGTTTTAATCCATGAGTTGTTTCGATTCTTGAATTCCCTCCGTAGTGTTCGGTGAGCTGTGGCGTGGGGCAGCAGACCCGGGAGGTCACATGTGTGGGCGCAGGTGGGATGAGGTTGGATGAAACCTCCTGCAGCACTTCACTGAGACCCCCTGCAGTCCAGCCCTGCCACTTGTCCTCCTGCCCCAGACGGATCAGCTGGCACGTCGGGGACTGGGGTCTGGTGAGCGTCATCATGAGGGGTATTTTTTCAAATCGTTAACGCTCCGATCTCAGTGCTCCAGGAGTTGTGGCTCCGGCCTGCGCGAACGTCAGGTGATCTGCGCCGACCGGGAGAGGAACCTGTACCCCGTGGATCGGTGCCACTCGCACCCCAAACCCCAGACCAGGGAGCCGTGCAACAGCCAGACGTGCTCCAGGCCTCAGGGTCGGTACTGCCGGTGAGGTGTCGAATCATGACGTCGCGTTGAACGTGTTTCTTCTCCGTCCACAGTTGATCCCAGCGTTCAGGATCCACGAGGTCACGACAACACTCACACCGTCTTCCAGCCGTTCGTCAACGACAACAGCACAGGTTTGATCTGATGGTTCATTCTGTGACAGGAACCACTTCGACGTTTGGCTTGATTCTATTTACGAGGCCCTGACGGAGGCAGAAGAAACTACACTCATAAATACTGACACCCAACTAAGATTACATTTCAACTGTAATCAAACTATTTTTCAACTGTAATCAAAATATTTTCAACTAAAATCAAACGATTTTCAACTATAATTAAACAATTTTCAACTATAATCAAACCATTTTCAATTATAATCAAACAATTTTCAACTATAATCAAACAATTTTCAACTTTAATCAAACAATTTTCAACTATAATCAAACTATTTTCAACTATAATCAAACAATTTTCAACTATAATCAAACAATTTTCAACTATAATCAAACTATTTTAAATTATAATCAAACAATTTTCAACTATAATCAAACAATTTTCAACTATAATCAAACTATTTTCAATTATAATCAAACAATTTTCAACTATAATCAAACAATTTTCAACTATAATCAAACAATTTTCAACTATAATCAAACAATTTTCAACTATAATCAAACAATTTTCAACTATAATCAAATAATTATAATCAAACAATTTTCAACTATAATCAAACAATTATAATCAAACAATTTTCAACTATAATCAAACAATTTTCAACTATAATCAAACAATTTTTAACCAAAATCAAACAATTTTCAACTATAATCAAACAATTTTTAACCAAAATCAAACAATTTTCAACTATAACCATTTTCTTTAACTATAATCAAACAATCTTAATTTGATTGAGTTCATCATGGAGACAGTTTTCATTTAAAATAATGACACCTTCTTAGATTTGTGTTGTTGTTGTGTAGACGTCTTTAGTTTCTATCATTGTCTTGGTGTTTTAACATAGATGAGTGAGAAACTGTTGCAGGTCAAGTCCTTGAATGTGTCAAATAGTAGAACTTTTGTAAAAGACAACAGAGGAGATGGTTCTAGATGGTTCTAGATGGTTCTAGATGGTTCTAGATGGTTCTAGATGGTTCTAGATGGTACTAGATGGTTCTAGAGGAGGAAACGATGACGAGTCAGCAAGTTGTCAGCAGGTTAAAAACTATTAAACGTGTTGTTACTCGTGTGATGAGGTCACGAGCTGTTGGGAAGTGAATTACAACATCTCGAGAAATAACATTTATCTCTGAGCAGCATTTAAGTTCCGTCAACATGAGGATGTTGTTTCTCTGGAACAGTCTTGGATGAGTCACGAGGGTTGATGTGTGTGAACGCTCGACAGGCGTGTGTCGACATCTCTCACCACGCCTTAGAAAACTCCACAGACTAATGATCATGACTGAACGTCTCATCCTGAAGGTCACACGTGTGACCTCCACAACACCTTCACGCTCTCATTATAAGTAAGTGAGTACTTTGTATTTATAGAGCGCTTTTCCAGACCAGGGTCACAAAGCGCTTAAACAATCAAAACAATATTCAATAAAGTATATACTTTAAAGATCAAGATAACACTGAGAACAACACAGGAGTTCCAGAAAATCAAGGAAAAGCCTGAACAAATAAAAACGTCTTAAGGTGTTTCTTAAAGGAGTCAGTAGATCATCAAGCGCAACGAGAGAGAAAGGTCGTTCCAAAGCTTAGGAGCAACAGCCTGAAAAGATTTCTCTCCTCTGGTCCTGAACCGTGTGCGTGGAACCATAAGTAGATTCTGATCCACAGACCTCAGAGCCCGAGCTGGGGTGTAAGGCTGGATCAGATCACTGATGGAAGGTCTGACCATGAATAGATCTGAAAGTAAGAACCAGAATTTTTGAGTTGATGCTGAAGAAACTGGAAGCCAGTGAAGAGTTTTAAGGATCGGAGAAATGTGAGTTCTTCTACTAGAGCGGCTCAGAATTCTGGCTGCAGAGTTCTGAATCAACTGGAGGCGAGACGATCCTTCTTGTTAAGACATGAAAACAAACTGTTACAATAGTCCAGACGAGAAGAAACAAACACATGGATTACAAGCTCCAGATCATGTTGTGACAACATTTTCCTAAGTTTAGAGATTTTTCTCAGTTGAAGGAAACAGTTTCTGGTCAGTTTTCTACAGTGTTGAACTAGAGACTTTGTCAAATACAACACCCAGGTTTCTCAGGCTCAGTTTGACAGACTGACCTAAGTCACCCAAGTACTGACTCAACCCTGGAACCTTATCATCAGGAGCAATCACCAGAGTTTCAGTTTTGCCCACATTTAGCTGCAAAGTGTTTTCACTCATTGTATGATTTCTAGCAAACAATTGACTAAGCTGTTCAGCCTCTGGGGCTCAGTTGGATCAAGAGAGCAGTAGAGCTGGATGTCATCAGCAAAAATGTGATAAGAAACATCAGGAAATCTCTGAATGATTTTAACCAGAGGAATCAAGTGCAGCAAAAACAATAAAGGACCCAAAACAGAACCTTGAGGGACTCCACACAACAGATCTGCCGATTCAGACCTCATTTGATTGGCAGATACACTAAAACTGCGCCCAGAAAGGTAAAATGAGAACCATTCTACACAGACCCAGACAGTCCCACTTCATCCCTTAGTCTTCTCAGCAGGATCTGGTGATCAACTGTGTCAAAGGCTGAGGACAGATCCAAGAGAACCAGAACAGTGTATTGACCAGAGTCAGCCGACATCATGATGTCACTGGACACTTTCAGTAAGGCTGTCTCCGTAGAGTGATGTTTACGGAAGCCAGACTGAAACTTCTCATGGATGTCGCTCTGATCCAGGAACAAAGACAGCTGCTCAGACACCACCTTCTCCAAGATCTTGGACAAGAAAGGACGTTAGAAATAGGCCTGAAATTACTGAGGTCAGTCGGGTCTAAGCCTGGCTTTTTGAGCAAAGGCTCCACAATGGCATGTTTAAATGCATTGGGAAAAACCTCTGTGGAAAGGGAGAGGTTCACCATATTGGTAACCCAGGGGCCAATTACATCAAACACTCTGATAAAAAGCCTACAAGGAAGGACGTCATCAGTGCAAGAGGAGGGTTTCATCTTGTTCACTAATGCCGAAATATCACCCAAAGATACAGCAGTGAAGGAAGACCAAGAGGAGGAGAGGGGCTCAGAGACAGTAGGGGTTCCAAACAAAGGGGGAGAGATTTTCTCTTTGATCAATTTAATTTTGTAAATGAAAAATCTCAACAATGCATTGCTGTCAGCTTCACAGAAGACAGGCGTGATTTGAGGAGCAGGAGACACGAGAGAATTAATCGTGTCAAACAACACTTTGGGGTTTTTCTTATTTGCTGCTATCAGTTTTCTGGAGTAATCAGATATGGCAGTTTCCACCATCTCATTGTAAGAAGATATCAGATCCCTGAGGTGAAGTCTGTGCACCTCAAGTTTAGGGGACTTCCAGAGACGCTCAGTCTTTCGACAAAGTCTCTTCAGACTCAGGAGATCTTCATTTGCCCAAGGGCACCGTTTTTTCTGAATTTTCAAGTTTGATTTAACAGGTGCCACTTGATCCAGTATTTCAACACAATGAGTAGAGAAACTGTGAATCAAACTGTCCACGTCTGGGCAGTCATCAAAGGAAAGAGCGTCAAACATAGCAGAAAAACTGTCTGCAGTATCAGCTGAGATGACACGCCTCTGAGACCTAACTTTCAAAGGCAAAGGTTCAGGGATGAAGTCCAGGTTAAACAAGACAAGAGAATGATCACTCAGATGGACATCATGTACAGACTTGTGACCTCGTCCACATCCTCTCCCACCAATTATCTGCTTGATTGACATGTTTTTAGCAGCATTTTGCGCTGATTAAAATACTTGTGGACCAGCGATGTGTAGCAGTGATGGTGCTCAGAGAAGTGTTTCAGGCTTGTCTTTAACATCTGTTTCAGTAACTTTTCAGCTAAAATCAAACAATTTTCAACTATAATTAAACAATTTTCAACTGTGATCAAACAATTTTCAACTATAATCAAACAATTTCCAACTAGAATCAAACAATTTTCAACTATAATCAAACAATTTTCAACTATAATCAAACAATTTTCAGCTAAAATCAAACAATTTTCAACTATAATTAAACAATTTTCAACTGTAATACAACTATTTTCAACTATAATTAACAATTTTCAACTATAATCAAACAATTTTCAACTATAATCAAACAATTTCCAACTGTAATCAAACAATTTTCAACTATAATCAAACAATTTTCAACTATAATCAAACAATTTTCAACTAAAATCAAACAATTTTCAACTATAATCAAACAATTTTCGACTTTAATCAAACAATTTTCAACTATAATCAAACAATTTTCAACTATAATCAAACAATTTCCAACTAGAATCAAACAATTTTCAACTATAATCAAACAATTTTCAACTATAATCAAACAATTTTCAACTAAAATCAAACAATTTTCAACTATAATTAAACAATTTTCAACTGTAATACAACTATTTTCAACTATAATTAACAATTTTCAACTATAATCAAACAATTTTCAACTATAATCAAACAATTTCCAACTGTAATCAAACAATTTTCAACTATAATCAAACAATTTTCAACTATAATCAAACAATTTTCAACTAAAATCAAACAATTTTCAACTATAATCAAACAATTTTCGACTTTAATCAAACAATTTTCAACTATAATCAAACAATTTTCAACTATAATTAAACAATTTTCAACTATAATCAAACAATTTTCGACTTTAATCAAACAATTTTCAACTATAATCAAACAATTTTCAACTTTAATCAAAAATTTTCGACTTTAATCAAACAATTTTCAACTATTATCAAACAATTTTCCACTAGAATCAAACAATTTTCAACTATAATCAAACTATAACATAAACATAACATAACATAAACTGTAAAAAACAATGAAACGATCATAACATTAATTTCCACAATAGTTTTGAATTAATTGGTTAATATTTGATTTTCTCCAGAAAAAAGACACTCAAACGACGACTAACAAAGATAATAAATGTATTTTCAGGTCAACAGCTGGACCTGGTCCTGAACGACCCGAGCGTCCAGCTTCACTGCAGCCAGTCCACACACGGCTGCTGCCCGGACGCACACACCTCAGCGGGGGGGCCTCAGGGTCAGGGTTGTCCATGGACCCCGCCCCCTACTGGAGCCCCGACGTCCTGCAGTCAGAGCGGCTTCGGCTGCTGCGTGGACGGAGTGACGGCGGCTCAGGGCTGGAACCACGAGGGCTGCCCTGAACATGTGGCTCCGACTGTGAGGATCCTTTTCTCTTCGTCAGTGTTATTTAGCTCTTTACCTACAATTAATGGAGGAAACATTTGATATATTTACTAAAATATGGCTATTTTCAAACAATTTTCAACTATAATCAAACAATTTTCAACTAAAATCAAACAATTTTCAGCTTTAATCAAACAATTTTCAACTATAATCAAACAATTTTCAACTAAAATCAAACAATTTTCAGCTTTAATCAAACAATTTTCAACTATAATCAAACAATTTTCAACTGTAATCAAACTATTTTCAACTATAATCAAACTATTTTCAACTATAATCAAACTATTTTCAACTATAATCAAACTATTTTCAACTATAATCAAAATATTTTCAACTGTAATCAAACTATTTTCAACTATAATCAAACTATTTTCAACTATAATCAAACAATTTTCAACTATAATCAAACAATTTTCAACTATAATCAAACAATTTTCAACTTTAATCAAACAATTTTCAACTATAATCAAACAATTTTCAACTATAATCAAACAATTTTCAACTTTAATCAAACTATTTTCAACTATAATTAAACAATTTTCAACTTTAATCAAACAATTTTCAACTGTAATCAAACTATTTTCAACTATAATTAAACAATTTTCAACTTTAATCAAACAATTTTCAACTTTAATCAAACTATTTTCAACTATAATCAAACAATTTTCAACTATAATCAAACTATTTTCAACTATAATCAAGCTATTTTCAACTATAATCAAACAATTTTCAACTATAATCAAACAATTTTCAACTTTAATCAAACTATTTTCAACTATAATTAAACAATTTTCAACTTTAATCAAACAATTTTCAACTATAATCAAACAATTTCCAACTATAATCAAACAATTTTCAACTATAATCAAACAATTTTCAATTTTAATCAAACAATTTTCAACTATAATCAAACAATTTTCAACTTTAATCAAACAATTTTCAACTTTAATCAAACAATTTTCAATTTTAATCAAACAATTTTCAACTATAATCAAACAATTTTCAACTATAATCAAACTATTTTCAACTATAATCAAACTATTTTCAACTAAAATCAAACTATTTTCAATAAAAAACTCACTGTTATGTAAAAAAAAAGCTCAGGAAAATATAATTTATCTTGGAAAAAACTTCATATTTGAACAGATTTACAACAATAAAATAAAAAACAAAAGCAGGTAACGCGTGTAAAAGTCTAGTAGTTTGTAGGTTTTAGTGTAAAAACACATTTTTCTCCACCGTCCACTCAGGTCGCTCCGATTCTTCCCGCCGAGAACTCGCTTCAGTGTCGAACCACCACCTTCGGCTGCTGCTACGACCGTTCCACGCCAGCAGGGGGCCCCGCCGGCGAGGGCTGCCCCGCCCCCCCCCACCACAGTAAGACCTCCAGAAAGAAGAAGAAAAAGAAAAGTTTTAAAAACGTTTCCTCCTCCCTGCAGTCGCTCGCTCGCCCTGCTCGCTGCCGCGCGCCGCCGGCTCCTGCGCCCGCTGGACCCCTCGCTACCACCACGACCTCCTGACCGGCGGCTGCGCCCACTTCTGGTTCGGCGGTTGCCACGGAAACAGCAACAACTTCCTGTCAAGGGCGGAGTGCGAGCAAGCGTGCGGGGAGCCAGCCCCGCCCACAGGCAGGTCGCTGCCGCCGCCGCCACCAGGTGGCGCCGGAACGGACGTGTCACGCAACATGGGGAGGATCTTCACGGTGGGGGGGGGCTCCAGACCCTCGGGCCGACAGGCCACCAGCGCCGCCTCGCACGCACGCCACGGCCGAGAGTATTTACTTAGTCGACGACCGGCGTCCGCTGCTCAGCACAGCGGCCCGGCGGCGAGGTAAGACACGCCCGGGGGTCAAAGTTCAAACCTCATGTAAAACCTCATTTTTGTTTTTTACTCTTTTTAGTTTTTTTAACCACTTAAAAATGGTGATATTTTGCATCACAAGCTGAGTTTTTCAAGAGGAAATAGCGACCCTTCAAAATAAGAGCCTGCATTATAAGTTTCTAGTACATGGAAAATAATTGTATAATTAAAAGGCGTGAAAGAATGTGTAAAATAAGAAAAGAAATGCGATAAAAGTGACGTATTTGATACAAAATAAAATCAGAATATTTTTTAATATTATTTTGAAATTAGTATCTACAATTTTCAATGAAAACACAAAAAATCTGGTTCAAAATAAACAAAAATAAAAGAATAATAAAGTTGAATCGACACGTAAACATGTTTTAACAAAAACAAACAGGTCAGTTTTAAAGCTAACATCTACTTCCTGTCACCGTGTCTGTCCTTCCTGTCTGTTGTAAAAACACACTTCCTCTGGTGACGCTTCTGGGACTCTCCTGTGTGTGTGTGTGTGTGTGTGTGTGTGTGTGTGTCGTCTACCTCGGTGTGTTAATAAAGTTCACTGTGATGCTTCATCTGTCGTCGTCTCTGTCCTTCATTCGGTGTTTTTTTCTCATTCTGGGATCTTTGTCGCGTCAAACGTATCATTTCCTGGTGTTTTTTTTCCGTCTTCTTGATGTTGAATGTTGTGTTTTGATGCTTTTCAGTGACGCTGTGTGAAGTTATTCTCTTTATTTTAGTGCTTAAAATGACACTTAAAATACATGAAACGCATGATGTTTCAATAGAATGATAATAAGAACTTTATTATTAAATAATCATGTATTTGTTGTTTGTACTCGTATAATAAGTTCATGTTAAACTTAAGTGTTACACAAATTAGGATTTATTAACTTTAAAATTATATGAATTTGTGTGTGTCCGTGTGTGGGTGTGTGTGTGTGTGTGTGTGTGTAAGTGTGTGTGTGCATGTGTGTGTGTGTGTGTGTGCATGTGTGTGTGCATGTGTGCGTGTGTGTGTGTGTGTGTGTGTGTGTGTGTGTGTGTGTGTGTGTAAGTGTGTGTGTGCATGTGTGCGTGTGTGTGTGTGTGTGTGTGAGAGAGTAAGGGTCCATGTGTGTGTGTGTGTGCGGGTGTGGGTGTGTGAGTAAGGGTCAATATGTGTGTGTGTGAGAGAGTAAGGGTCCATGTGTGTGTGTGTGTGTGAGTAAGTGTCCATATATGTGTGTGTGTGTGAGTAAGGGTCCATATGTGTGTGAGAGTAAGGGTCCATATGTGTGTGTGTGCGTGTGAGTAAGGGTCCATATATGTGTGTGTGTGTGAGTAAGGGTCCATATATGTGTGTGTGTGTGAGTAAGTGTCCATATATGTGTGTGTGTGTGAGTAAGGGTCCATATGTGTGTGTGTGCGTGAGAGAGTAAGGGTCCATATGTGTGTGTGTGTGTGATTAAGGGTCCATGTGTGTGTGTGATTAAGGGACCGTGTGTGTGTGTGAGAGTAAGGGTCCATATGTGTGTGTGTGTGTGAGTAAGGGTCCATATATGTGTGTGTGTGTGAGTAAGGGTCCATATGTGTGTGTGTGTGTGAGAGTAAGGGTCCATATTTGTGTGTGTGTGTGAGTAAGGGTCCATATATGTGTGTGTGTGTGAGTAAGTGTCCATATATGTGTGTGTGTGTGAGTAAGTGTCCATATATGTGTGTGTGTGTGAGTAAGGGTCCATATGTGTGTGTGTGCGTGAGAGAGTAAGGGTCCATATGTGTGTGTGTGTGATTAAGGGTCCATGTGTGTGTGTGATTAAGGGACCGTGTGTGTGTGTGAGAGTAAGGGTCCATATGTGTGTGTGTGTGTGAGAGAGTAAGGGTCCATATGTGTGTGTGTGCGTGAGAGAGTAAGGGTACATATGTGTGTGTGTGTGTGAGTAAGGGTCCATATGTGTGTGTGTGCGTGATTAAGGGTCCATGTGTGTGTGTGATTAAGGGACCGTGTGTGTGTGTGAGAGTAAGGGTCCATATGTGTGTGTGTGTGTGAGAGTAAGGGTCCATATGTGTGTGTGTGATTAAGGATCCGTGTGTGTGTGTGTGTGTGTGTGATTAAGGGTCCATGTGTGCGTGTGTGTGTGTGATTAAGGATCCGTGTGTGTGTGTGTGTGTGTGTGTGTGATTAAGGGTCCATGTGTGCGTGTGTGTGTGTGTATGTATGTGTGTGTGAGTAAGGGTCTGTGTGTGTGATTAAGGGTCCATGTGTGTGTGTGTGTGTGTGTGTGAGTAAGGGTCCATATGTGTGTGTGTTTGGACTGTGTGAGTTTTGGTCCGTGTGTGAGTGCAAATGTTTGACTGTGTGTGTGTTAGTGTGCGTCTGTTTGTGTCCACATCATGTTGTGTGTGTTTGACTGTGTGCATGTGTGTGTCTGACTGAGTGTGTGTGAGTGAGTGAGAGTGTGTGTGTCTCTGACTGTGTGTTTCTGACTGTTTGTGGGTCTGTGTGTTCTTGTGTCTGACCGTGAGAGTGTGGGTCTACGTGTGATGCACGTGTGTGTGTTCCTGGCTCGACAAAACGTCTTAAATATAATGCAGTGGACGACTGACCCCTCAGTGAAGGGTTTAGGGCGAGGTCAAAGGTCAAAGGTGAACATTCAGGTCACACATACGGAAAAAGAATGACGGTCCATCATTGACGAGAAGGTCTTGGTGACGGACGGATGTTTCCTTCTGTCGTCAGCTTCACCTTGACCGGGGTCACCATCGACAAGACGGACCCGGACCGCGTGGAGGCTCTGGCGGGTCAGACGGCGGTGCTGCCGTGCCGGGTCAGTCCTCCGCCGTCCTCCACCCTCACCGTGGAGTGGAGGAAGGACGGCGTCGCCCTGTCCGACCACAGGTGGGCCGTGAACTCATCACCTGCCGACCAGGTGTCGCTCACGGGTTCCAATCCCTTCCTCAGGTACCATCACCAGCCCAACGGATCCTTGCTCGCCGGCCCTCTGAGCAAGTCGGACTCGGGATGGTTCCTGTGCGTGGCGTCGCGAGAGCGAGAGCGAGACCATCGTTACATCTACCTGTCGGTCACAGGTGAGTCTCATCGTCTCCAGAGGAAGACGTTACATAAACGTTTCTGTCACCGAAGGATCCGTATTTATATCTGACGACCAAAGTGTAGTTTAATAAATGATTCAATGAATCAGTCAAAATTACAATTTTATTACGATATTAATTTATATTTCTTTGCTTAAATTCCATAAAAATACATTTAAATTAATTAAAAAAAACTTATTAAAAAATTATACTTGTATGTTGTAGTATATAAACACCACATCACTGTATCCTCTCGTCCTCAGTCGTAACTGCTTTCATTTGTTTTCAAACCAAAATATGTCCAAACATCAGCTTTAAAAACTGCTGGACTCACTGTATCCTCTCGTCCTCAGTCGTAACTGCTTTCATTTGTTTCCAAACCAAAATATGTCCAAACATCAGCTTTAAAAGCTGCTGGACTCACTGTATCCTCTCGTCCTCAGTCGTAACTGCTGTCATTTGTTTTCAAACCAAAATATGTCCAAACATCAGCTTTAAAAGATGCTAGAGTCACTGTATCCTCTCGTCCTCAGTTGTAACTGCTGTCATTTGTTTTCAAACCAAAATATGTCCAAACATCAGCTTTAAAAGCTGCTGGAGTCTTTGTATCCTCTCGTCCTCAGTTGTAACTGCTTTCATTTGTTTTCAAACCAAAATATGTCCAAACATCAGCTTTAAAAGCTGCTGGAGTCACTGTATCCTCTCGTCCTCAGTTGTAACTGCTTTCATTTGTTTTTTAAACCATAATATATGTCCAAATATCAGCTTTAAAAGCTGCTGGACTCACTGTATCCTCTCGTCCTCAGTTGTAACTGCTTTCATTTGTTTTCAAACCAAAATATGTCCAAACATCAGCTTTAAAAGCTGCTGGAGTCACTGTATCCTCTCGTCCTCAGTTGTAACTGCTTTCATTTGTTTTCACACCAAAATATGTCCAAACATCAGCTTTAAAAGCTGCTGGAGTCACTGTATCCTCTCGTCCTCAGTTGTAACTGCTTTCATTTGTTTTCACACCAAAATATGTCCAAACATCAGCTTTAAAAGCTGCTGGAGTCACTGTATCCTCTCGTCCTCAGTTGTAACTGCTTTCATTTGTTTTTTAAACCATAATATATGTCCAAATATCAGCTTTAAAAGCTGCTGGACTCACTGTATCCTCTCGTCCTCAGTTGTAACTGCTTTCATTTGTTTTCAAACCAAAATATGTCCAAACATCAGCTTTAAAAGCTGCTGGAGTCACTGTATCCTCTCGTCCTCAGTTGTAACTGCTTTCATTTGTTTTTAAACCCAAATATGTCCTAATATCATGATGACTGCTGCCATCTAGTGGCGGAAAGTTGATTTGAAACACAAAAATGATCAAACTCCATGAATATTTGCAGGTAAATTGTTAATAAAAATACAATTATATTATTTTATACACATTTCATTAAAGTATAAACCATAAAAGAACTATGGTAACACATCATATCCAGACCGCCGCTACATCTACCTGTCGGTCAGGTGAGTCTCATGGTCTCCAGAGGAAAAACATTAAATAAGTGTTTCTGTCACCGAAGGATCCCGGCGACCCGACGACCCTTCACACCCGGGCCCCGTCGACGGTCCCGACGCCAGGTGAGAGTCCAGACCCGTGATCACGACCCCGAGCTGACGCCGACTCGTCTCAGGTTCAGCATCGAGCGCTCGGGTCCGTCTCACCTGGACCTGCGATCGGGTCAGACGGCCCGACTGACCTGCGCCGTCCTGCCGCCCGCCGCCCGCCGCGGCGTCCACGTCCACTGGACCAAAGACGGTCGCACCATCGGGGACGCCAGGTGAGTCGCGCCTCACGTCCTCCACGTCCGTCCGTGAACCTGTTCCTCTGTCGTCAGGGTGACCCAGCAGGCGGACGGGACGCTCGTGATCGGCCCGCTGACCTCCGCCGACACCGGCGCCTACACGTGCACTGCATCTTCTCGCCAGCAGGTGGAGCAACGGATGTTTCAACTCAGAGTTCAAGGTATTTATTAATCATTACATTGTCACTGAATAAAAACTGAAATATTTCTCTACTAAGTCAGAATATTTGTAAGTAAGTAAGTTAGTAAGTTATTGTTATCTGTACAGCGCTTTTCCAGACCAGGGTCACAAAGCGCTTAAACAATCAAAACAATATTCAATAAAGTATATACTTTAAAGGTCAAGATAAAACTCATAACACAACAGGAGTTCCAGAAAATCAAGGAAAAGCCAGAACAAATAAAAACGTCTTAAGATGTTTCTTGATTTTATTTGTATTACTTCAGTTTGAATCTTGTTTTTAAGGTTCAAAGCTAAATAATATTTTGGGTTAAATAGTGAGGATTTGAATAATATCTTTTTTTAACAACTTCAATGCGTGTAAAGTGTAAAAACGGATCAATTATCGGAACTATTTGAAGAATCTGACGACGACACAAGTCTCTTGAGTGGTTTATTCTTTTTCGATCGGTCGATTCTGTCAAAAATATGATGTATTTATATCTAACGACCCAAAATTAGTTTAATAAATGATTCAATTAATCAGTTGGTTCACAAAATCACAATTTTATTACGATATTAATTCATATTTCTTTGAATAAATTCCATCAAAATAAATTTAAATTAAGAAAAAAACAAACAAAACGATTCTACGTTTCTGCTATGTGGGGTAGTTACCATAAGAGGGCGCTATTGTAATTCTCAAGTGTGATAAATGTCTTTTTAGTCTAATTTCAATATCCCGTTCTAAAACAAAGTACATTATGATAATTATATTCATTTTTAAATTTCAAAAGGGTATTTCAAATATTAACAGTTTCATTTGCGGTTTGAAAAACTATATTCAGAATAAACTTGGAGGTAGATGTGTTACAACTAACTTTAATTACTTAAAATATTCAAAAAGAAAATGTGGATAAAAGTAAGGAAAACATTGATGTTGTTTTTTTTTTAAATTGAAGTGAACAAAGTTGTTAAATAATTAGTTTATTGATGCAAACCTTGGCTTTATTAAGTGATAATGACGTGGTTAAATAAAGCGCTATATAAATAAATATTACTTACTTACTTATATAACTGGGTTTTCTTTGTTTTGTTTTTTTAAATGATCATTTTTGTTCACATGGTCCTTTGTTCAGGTTATTCTACATATAGATAGAGAGAGAGAGAGAGAGAGAGGATGGATGGATGGATGGATGGATGGATGGACAGACGGACGGAGAGAGAGAGAGTATAAATTATCTCTCTCTCTGGATGGATGGATGGATAGATGGAGAGAGGGTAGATAGAGCGAGAGAGAGGATGGTTGGATGGAGAGAGTGTGGATGATGGAGAGGGAGAGAGAGGGAGAGAGGATGGATGGATGGATGGATAGAGGGTGGATGAATGGAGAGAGGAGAGAAAGGGAGAGAGGATGGATGGATGGATGGATGGAGAGAGGAGAGAAAGGGAGAGAGGATGGATGGATGGATGGAGAGAGGAGAGAAAGGGAGAGAGGATGGATGGATGGATGGAGAGAGGGTGAATGCATGGAGAGAGAGAGAGAGGGAATAAATTATCTCTCTCTCTGGATGGATGGATGGATAAACAGATCCAAACTCAGTATGAAACAATCTAATAGCACGAGGAATGAATGAGTCCCTGAGTCTATTAGTGTTGCATCATGGGAGGAGCATTGGTGCTGCATCTGCTTCTCTGTTCACTGATGATGAGGATGATGGACAGTAGTTTATAAATGATATCTAGTGTTTAAAGAGAAACTCTCATTATTTAAGAGCGTGATTTGATGTTGGTTCTAAGTTGTGCGTGAAATCCTCTCCAGCCGACCTCAGGATCACCACGGCTCCCAACAACGTCCAGGTGTCCGAGGGCAGCACGGCTCTGCTGCCCTGCGTGGTGTCAGGAGACGACGTGAACATCGGCTGGTCCAGGTGAGGCGTCTCCTCGCCCTTAAGATTCGTGTTAAAAGAGTAAATCCTGCGCAGGAACGGCATCCCTGTGCGTCCAGACGGTCGCAACATCCTGGCGTCGCCGGACGGAAGTCTGGTGCTGAAGAACGTGAGGACGTCTGACGAGGGAACCTACACCTGCAACGCCTACACCGGCATCTACTCTGTGAGCGCCACGGCCGAAGTGAGGGTCACCAAACACCTGCAGCCAGGTGAGAAGGCTCTCCAGGTCGTGTGGAGATATAGTCGCACGCTTGTAGTGTTGCGGCTGCAGTAGAATGTGCGTGTCACTGTATCCCCTCGTCCTCAGTTGTAACTGCTTTCATTTGTTTTCAAACCAAAATATGTCCAAACATCTGCTTTAAAAACTGCTGGACTTACTGTATCCTCTTGTCCTCAGTTGTGACTGCTTTCATTTTTATTCAAACCAAAATATGTCCAAACAGCAGCTTTAAAAGCTGCTGGAGTCACTGTATCCTCTCGTCCTCAGTTGTAACTGCTTTCATTTGTTTTTTAAACCAAAATATGTCCAACTATCAGCTTTAAAAGCGGCTGGAGTCACTGTATCCTCTCGTCCTCAGTAGTAACTGCTTTCATTTGTTTTTTAAACCAAAATATGTCCAACTATCAGCTTTAAAAGCTGCTGGAGTCACTGTATCCTCTCGTCCTCAGTAGTAACTGCTTTCATTTGTTTTTTAAACCAAAATATGTCCAACTATCAGCTTTAAAAGCTGCTGGAGTCACTGTATCCTCTCGTCCTTAGTTGTAACTGCTTTCATTTGTTTTCAAACCAAAATATGTCCAAACATCAGCTTAAAAAGCTGCTGGAAGTCACTGTATCCTCTTGTCCTCAGTTGTGACTGCTTTAATTTATTTTCAAACCAAAATATGTCCAAACATCAGCTTTAAAAGCTGCTGGACTCACTGTATCCTCTTGTCCTCAGTTGTGACTGCTTTAATTTATTTTCAAACCAAAATATGTCCAAACATCAGCTTTAAAAGCTGCTGGACTCACTGTATCCTCTTGTCCTCAGTTGTGACTGCTTTAATTTATTTTCAAACCAAAATATGTCCAAAAATCAGCTTTAAAAAGCTGCTGGGGGTCACTGTATCCTCTCGTCCTCAGTCTCACATGATTTCATTGTTAGCTGCAGGGGGGGGCTGATGACTGCTGCCATCTAGTGGCGGAAAGTTGATTTGAAACACAAAAATGATCAAACTCCATGAATATTTGCAAATTGTATTAAAGTATAAATCATAAAAGAACTATGGTAACAGATAACATATCATTTGAACGTCAAAAATGAAAATAAACTTATATATATATATATAAAGAGAGAGACTTGACACTCTGTCCATCAAACGTCTCCTCTGTTGGTCCACAGGCTCAGACTTACCTCCGGACTGCCAGGATCAGCCTGATCTCGCCAACTGCGAGCTCATCGTCTTCGCCCGACTCTGCTCCAACTCCTACTACTCCAGCTTCTGCTGCGCCAGCTGCACCCGACACTCTCAGACCAGCGCTCGCTACGTCCAGTACGGCTGACATGTCGTCATTTGACGCTCGAACCTGCAGCACAAAGACATTGTCGTTCCTCCCGAAGTACACAATTGTGCGACTCTATTGTCTCTTTTTTTTTACCGCGGAAAGTTAAGGTAACAGTTGTAATAATGTTGCTGCTAAAGTGAGCAGATGTTTCTGATGCTGTTAAGTTATTTCTCACAACGATCCTGATCTCTGTTTTTAGAGACTCAACTACTGTCTGTTTTTTTTAATAACAAAGACTTATTTCTAAGTCAGTGGCTCATATTGATCATTTGTTTGTACTTGTTTTGCAATAAAAGTGATATTTTAAGCGTCCAAACAGTCACTGTATCCTCTCGTCCTCAGTTGTAACTGCTTTTATTTTTTTTCAAACTAAAATATGTCCAAAACATCAGCTTTAAAAGCTGCTGGACTCACTGTATCCTCTCGTCCTCAGTTGTTACTGCTTTCATTTGTTTTCAAAACAAAATATGTCCAAACATCAGCTTTAAAAGCTGCTGGACTCACTGTATCCTCTCGTCCTCAGTTGTAACTGCTTTCATTTGTTTTCAAACCAAAATATGTCCAAACATCAGCTTTAAAAGCTGCTGGACTCACTGTATCCTCTCGTCCTCAGTTGTTACTGCTTTCATTTGTTTTCAAACCAAAATATGTCCAAACATCAGCTTTAAAAGCTGCTGGACTCACTGTATCCTCTCGTCCTCAGTTGTAACTGCTTTCATTTGTTTTCAAACCAAAATATGTCCAAACATCAGCTTTAAAAGCTGCTGGACTCACTGTATCCTCTCGTCCTCAGTTGTAACTGCTTTCATTTGTTTTCAAACCAAAATATGTCCAAACATCAGCTTTAAAAGCTGCTGGACTCACTGTATCCTCTCGTCCTCAGTTGTAACTGCTTTCATTTGTTTTCAAACCAAAATATGTCCAAACATCAGCTTAAAAAGCTGCTGGACTCACTGTATCCTCTCGTCCTCAGTTGTAACTGCTTTCATTTGTTTTCAAACCAAAATATGTCCAAACATCAGCTTAAAAAGCTGCTGGACTCACTGTATCCTCTCGTCCTCAGTTGTTACTGCTTTCATTTGTTTTCAAACCAAAATATGTCCAAACATCAGCTTTAAAAGCTGCTGGACTCACTGTATCCTCTCGTCCTCAGTTGTAACTGCTTTCATTTGTTTTCAAACCAAAATATGTCCAAACATCAGCTTAAAAAGCTGCTGGACTCACTGTATCCTCTCGTCCTCAGTTGTTACTGCTTTCATTTGTTTTCAAACCAAAATATGTCCAAAACATCAGCTTTAAAAGCTGCTGGACTCACTGTATCCTCTTGTCCTCAGTTGTAACTGCTTTCATTTGTTTTCAAACCAATATGTCCAAACATCAGCTTTAAAAACTGCTGGACTCACTGTATCCTCTCGTCCTCAGTTGTTACTGCTTTCATTTGTTTTCAAACCAAAATATGTCCAAACATCAGCTTAAAAAGCTGCTGGACTCACTGTATCCTCTCGTCCTCAGTTGTTACTGCTTTCATTTGTTTTCAAACCAAAATATGTCCAAACATCAGCTTTAAAAGCTGCTGGACTCACTGTATCCTCTCGTCCTCAGTTGTAACTGCTTTCATTTGTTTTCAAACCAAAATATGTCCAAACATCAGCTTTAAAAGCTGCTGGACTCACTGTATCCTCTCGTCCTCAGTTGTTACTGCTTTCATTTGTTTTCAAACCAAAATATGTCCAAAACATCAGCTTTAAAAGCTGCTGGACTCACTGTATCCTCTTGTCCTCAGTTGTAACTGCTTTCATTTGTTTTCAAACCAATATGTCCAAACATCAGCTTTAAAAACTGCTGGACTCACTGTATCCTCTCGTCCTCAGTTGTTACTGCTTTCATTTGTTTTCAAACCAAAATATGTCCAAACATCAGCTTAAAAAGCTGCTGGACTCACTGTATCCTCTCATCCTCAGTTGTTACTGCTTTCATTTGTTTTCAAACCAAAATATGTCCAAACATCAGCTTTAAAAGCTGCTGGACTCACTGTATCCTCTCGTCCTCAGTTGTAACTGCTTTCATTTGTTTTGAAACCAAAATATGTCCAAACATCAGCTTAATGTTAATGAATTATTATTATTATTTTCTTCATTTTTTTTACAAATACTTTCTTTTTCTTTTTAATCAAATAAAATGACGTAACATTACCTGGCGTTGTTTTCGGAATTTAGTTAAAATTATCATAGTTCATAATCAAACAGATGAACTAAGTTCACAGTTCCAAAAATATACTTGTTCAGTTCATTGATCATAATCCAACACCTGAACTAAATTCAAAGTTCAAAAAAAGAACTAGTTCAGTTCATATTTCATAATCCAAATCCTGAACTAAATTCACAGTCCCAATAATGAACTATTTCAGTTCATAGTTCATAATCAAACACATAAACTAAATTCACAGTTCCAAAAATATACTTGTTCAGTTCATTGATCATAATCCGACACCTGAACTAAATTCACAGTTCCAAAAATGAACTTGTTCAGTTCATTGATCATAATCCAGCACCTGAACAAAATTCAAAGTTCCAAAAGTGAACTATTTCAGTTCATAGTTCATAATCAAACACATAAACTAAATTCACAGTTCCAAAAATGAACTAGTTCAGTTCATTGATCATAATCCGACACCTGAACTAAATTCAAAGTTCCAAAAATTAACTTGTTCAGTTCATTGATCATAATCCAGCACTTGAACTAAATTCAAAGTTCCAAAAATGAACTAGTTCAGTTCATTGATCATAATCCAACACCTGAACTAAATTCACAGTTCCAAAAGTGAACTATTTCAGTTCATAGTTCATAATCAAACACATAAACTAAATTCACAGTTCCAAAATATACTTGTTCAGTTCATTGATCATAATCCGACACCTGAACTAAATTCAAAGTTCAAAAAATGAACTAGTTCAGTTCATTGATCATAATCCAACACCTGAACTAAATTCACAGTTCCAAAAATGAACTAGTTCAATTCATTGATCATAATCCAACACCTGAACTAAATTCAAAGTTCCAAAAATGAACTAGTTCAGTTCATTGATCATAATCCAACACCTGAACTAAATTCACAGTTCCAAAAATGAACTAGTTCAATTCATTGATCATAATCCAGCACATAAACTAAATTCACAGTTCCAAAAATGAACTAGTTCAATCAAACACTCGAGATGTCAGGGTTATTATTATTTCATTTGAATGACGTCATGATTGACAGGTGTGTCTGGAGATGTTTTCTCAGTCGTTTCTACACAGACGTCAGAGGAACTGCTTGAAGACCAGCAGCTGCACTCGTGGCGAACAAAGCTCTCGTTCCTCGGAGCTCGAGTCTCGCTCTGTGACCACATCCTCCTCACTGCTCGCACACAAACGTCGACAACAACCTACTTTCACCACACAAATACACATAGTTTCCACACAATTGTGTTGCACTTTCATGTTTTACACACAGAATAACTTCTTTTGCAAATGCAAGAGTCGCACCTTCACACGTCATGTGATCAACGGTAAATGATATAGAAGTATTTGTGGATATATTTTAAAGTAACAGAACTTTATATTTCAATTTGTTTAAATCATAATCGTGACGAAGGTAATAGTGAGGGGCTTAAGTACTCATCTATCATGTATATTCTTTTATATCCATTTATATACAGTATGTCACATTTTTAAATAGTTTTTTACTTGTTGTTCAGAATCATAACATGTTTATTACAGGGTTGTTGGAAAGTATTGATTCTTTTTCACGATACTGTACCGATATTCGACAGCACTGTATCAAATTAAATTAACTTTATTTAGTTTCACTATAGTTTTCATCGTTTATAGTTTAATAATGTGAATTAAAATAATATACCAGCAGCTTTTAAAGCTGATGTTTGGACATATTTTGTTTTGAAAACAAATGAAAGCAGTTACAACTGAGGACGAGAGGATACAGTGAGTCCAGCAGCTTTTAAAGCTGATGTTTGGACATATTTTGGTTTGAAAACAAATGACAGCAGTTACAACTGAGGACGAGAGGATACAGTGACTCCAGCAGCTTTTAAAGCTGATGTTTGGACATATTTGGTTTGAAAACAAATGAAAGCAGTTACAACTGAGGACCAGAGGATACAGTGACTCCAGCAGCTTTCAAAGCTGATGTTTGGACATATTTTGGTTTGAAAACAATTGAAATCAGTTACAACTTCGTCAAGAGTCATGTGGTCTGTAAATACTACAACACCAGAGTCAAGTACTGGACAATACTACAAATATATATTTTTTCTTAAAGTATCACAATGTATCTCAATATATTGCAATATAATGTTGATCCTGTATGGTGATATCATTTAAATGGCCAGATTCTTGCTTCAACACAGGATTTTTTTGTGTGGTGTTGACATAATAGAATAAATGAAATAAATGGTAATAAATAAAATAAAGTGAATACAATGAAATTCCATGTTGTTGCATAATTTATTAATGAATAATTGGGAGCTTGAGGTTTTACATTTCAAATCATGTACAATTGATTTGTCAAGTCTGTGTTGAAAACACTGTATTCATCTACAAATAACAGCCAAGGATATTTCAGAGTTTATTCAAATTAAATCAGTTAAACACACGCAAACGTCTGGTTAAGTGTTAAAATATATACACATAAATATGAACACACATGGAAAAAACAAGAGTACGTATTTGGATCTTTAATGTAAGCATTGTTTTAAAACTTCTGAACATTTGAAAACATTAAAAAAAACAACACAAAACACTTCTAAAATATTGTAAGACTTAAGGGTCTGGATTAAGTTTATCAATTTAAGTAGATTAGCTTCACAGAACCTAAAGCGACCGTTTCATTTACTCGATAAAATTGCTGTTTGACTAATATTTGCAAGTATTTTTTTGTGTAATTATCGAAGTCGAGACGTTTGGATCAGATCTTGGGGAGAAACTCCAGTGAAGTTTGCGACTGATTCCGTTGAAGACGTGATTCCGAGGCGATCATTTGACGTCGTCGTTGGAGCGCTGGAGGAACGAAACGAGAGAGTGTCAGCGCTCTTAAGTCAGAAAAAACGATGTGCGGAGTTGACCTCTGACCTGACACCTCCACAGCAGAACCGCCACAAAGAGTCCGTACACGAAGCTCTTGCAGATCAACACCACGTAGGACAGTTTCCCCGCCTGGGTGGCCTTCAAGTATTGCTCTGCGAACAAGTTAAAAAAACGCTGGCGTCAGTTCAGTCAGAAGATGGAGGATATCGTCATATTCACCTCTGCTTATGCTTGACCTTTGACCTGTCGGGGGGGGGGGACACGCTCATTAGTGATGTTTGATTTTTTACCTTTTCCTGCGATCGTCAACTCCTTCTTTCCCAACCATACCTGTGTGTTTGTGACCTAAGATGAACTTTGGGAAATAGTCGGTTTTTATCCCGTTAAAGAAGCCGACTCTGCAGGTAAAGTTCCGCCCCTCGGACCAGTCTCGGGGCGAGACCCTCAGCCTGCTGGTGATGGTGTAGAACGACCCCGCTCGTAGAGCCTCGGGGTCAGTGGACACCCCTTTTTCGACCGGCACTCTATCCATGAACCAGGTCACGCTGACGTGATCGGGGTAGAAGTCCGACGCCACGCATGCCAACGTCAGATGCTTCTCCTTCTTCGACTGCAGCCGACACTCGCTCATGGAGGGCGGCAGCACTTCGACTGACGGTCCTTTGATGGTTCTCTTAGGTTCTGTGAAAATGAAGGAGAAAAAACCCTTTAACAGTTGATCATTTAAACGTGTTATTTATCATCCTTACACGTTTGATCGTCGTCCACGTCGTGTTTTAGATTCAAACCATCTCTCTGTCTTTTACAGACTTACTTCAACCTCTTAAATCATCATATTTATCCATCGTTATCGTCTCTATATTATCTTTTTACTTGATCTGTTTTGTCCAAGTTTATCAACTACTGTCTACTACGTTTATCTTCAACCCCTTGTTTGAAAACCTCTGAGTCCACGTGAAACGTTTGTTCATTTTCTTCTCAAAAAACAAGCTTCTTCAAAGACACTGTTAATAACTCGACAGTTTTGTTACTCAAGGTTCTGTTCTGGGTCCTTTATTGTTTTTGCTGCACTTGATTCCCCTCGGTAAAATTATCAGAGATTTCCTGATGTTTCTTATCACATTTTTTCTGATGACATCCAGCTCTACTGCTCTTTTCTTCAAAGACACTGTTAATAACACGCTATACAAATAAAAAATACTTACTTACTTACTTATCTGACTCTTTTTTTTATCTGCTTTACTTCTGACATCTCAATAAGTAAGTAGGCAATTTATATTTTTAGAGCTTTTTTCTAGACCAGGGTCACAAAGCGCTTAAACAATCGAAACAATACCCGATAAAAAATATACTTAAAAGGTCAATAGCTCGATAAATGGACAGAACATTTAAGCAGTTAAAGAAAAATGCGTATTAAACTGAACAAAAAAGGACAAAAACTTATTTGCATTTGTTTTAGATTCGTTTGACTCACCGAACACTGTCAGCCTGGTTCCTTTTCCAAAGTAAGCCTCAGCGTAACCGTCACAGTGATCAAAACTGAGCACTAAACTCCTCTTTTCTGATCGTTTAATTTCTTCCGACAACTAATCGTAACATTTCCTCACGATAAATAATAATAATAATAATAAATACATGAAAATCCACCTGATTTTCGCTGGAACAACTTTCTTAAAGAATTTTTACCATTATTAAAGTCGCTGTCGGATTTTCCACGTGAATAACTGACTGTGAAACATGATAAAAGTTTCATAATTACCGAGAACGGTGAGCCTGGTTCCACCTCCGAAATAAACCTCGGAGTAGGTGTCACAGTGCGGGAACACTGAACATCAAACTCTCCGACACCAGTCGTGACTTATTAAGTAACATTTTCTTGTTATATTTTCTTCCGCAGATGTTTCTAAAATGGTGTCGAGTCTTTAACCACCGAAGTGTTTGTTACAGGAACATTTAAATCGAGGAATATTTACCCAGAACTGTGAGTTTGGTTCCTTTCCCGAAGTAAGCTTCAGATCCGGTGTCACAGCGTTAAAACCCCGTACATCAAACCTTTGCTGGACTGATGTCTGCACGCTTTTTTTATCTACATTTGAAACCTCTAATAACAGGTAAAACACAAAAAATCCACGACATATTTACCCAGAACTGTGAGTTTGGTTCCTGCTCCAAAGTAAGCTTGAGTAGTGGAGACACAGTGACGATCATTGAACATCAAACTCTTTCGGGTTTTTGAACCACGACTGACTCCTGCACATGTTTTCTTTTTCGTCTTCCTTCGCTGTCATTAGTCAAGTTGCTCATCTCTTAAAAAACTTAAACATAAACATGACATATTTACCCAAAACTGTCAGTTTGGTTCCGCTTCCAAAGAAGACGTTGAGGGAGTCACAGTGTTCAGCACTTGACATTAAACTACTGTATTTATTTGTGTTTAGTTAAACAGCATTCTTTTAGGTATTGACATTTAAAAAAAAAAAGGGAAATATTTACCCAAAACTGTCAGTCTGGTTCCGCTTCCAAAGTATGCCTCATACCCGTCACAGTGTTCAAGGCTTGACTTTAAACTCTTAGTTTCTGTCGAACCGTGACTTTAGTTCCATGTCCGAAGAAAAACGGCGCATCAACAAAAAAATCCTCGACCATGTTGGGTCGGATGAAAGCAAGAAAACGTCGTGTTCGTGTATCGGCGAGAAGGAACATCCATGTTCGCCGTCAGAATACTTTTCAAAGGGGATATGCAGACGTGTGCTTACAAGTCTGAAGTGGGAGGAGGTTTTTGTACGGCGTCTCTGGGAGTTTGTACCACCGTGGCCCCCTGTCCCCACAGTGATTACTCGTCAGACAAAAACCTCTGGTGGGTTTTTTTTCTTCGTCTCTCTCCCACCACGACTGGTTCCACCTCTCTCGCCGTTCTCGCCTTCTTGTGTTTGCTGCTGTTTCTGAAATTGTTCAATAAAGAAAGTGGGAAAATTCCGAGGCGGCGATAACGAGAGAGTTTGTTTATATTGGCTGACGTCACATGACCTCTTGTCACACCTTCTTATCCAACATCTGCGATCTAGATAAAAGCAAAGGTACCTCCTCCTCCTTCAGATCGACACCGTGGTGATTATGGGTGTATAATTTAAACAATAAATCAATAAGGTTCTACTTAACCTAACCTATCGTCAAGAATCTGTTAAGTATCACGATACCTTTTGAATTTTTTTCATCATATAGAACAAGTAAGTAAGTAAGTAAGTAATATATATTTATATAGCGCTTTTCGAGACCAGGGTCACAAAGCGCTTTAACAATCAAAACAATACTCAAAACAGTACATACTTCAAAGATCAAGACAACACCGAGAACAACACAGGAGTTCGAGAAATTCAAGGAAAAGCCTGCACAAATAGAAACGTCTTAAGATGTTTCTTAAAGGAGTCAGTAGATCATCAAGCGCAAAGAGAGAGAAGATCGTTCCAAAGCTTAGGAGCAACAGCCTGAAAAGATTTCTCTCCTCTGGTCCTGAGCCGTGTGCGTGGAACCATAAGTAGATTCTGATCCACAGACCTCAGAGCCCGAGCTGGGGTGTAAGGCTGGATCAGATCAGTGATGTAAGGAGGAGCCTGACCATGAATAGCTCTGAAAGTAAGAACCAGAATTTTAAAGTTGATCCTGAAAGAAACTGGAAGCCAGTGAAGAGTTTCAAGGACCGGAGAAATGTGAGTTCTTCTACTAGAGCGGGTCAGAATTCTCGCTGCAGAGTTCTGAATCAACTGCAGGCGAGACAGCTCTTTCTTGTTAAGACATGAAAACAAACTGTTACAATAGTCCAGACGAGAAGAAACAAACGCATGGATTACAAGCTCCAGATCATGTTGTGACAGCATTTTCCTAAGTTGAGAGATTTTTCTCAGTTGAAGGAAACACTTTCTGGTCAGTTTTCTACAGTGTTGAACAAGAGACATGTCTTTATCAAATACAACACCCAGATTTCTCAGGCTCAGTTTGACAGACTGACCTAAGTCACCCAAGTACTGACTCAACCCTGGAATCGTATCATCAGGAGCAATCACCAGAGTTTCAGTTTTGTCCACATTAAGCTGTAAAGTGTTTTCACTCAGCCATTGTTTGATTTCTAGCAAACAATCATCAGTTTTATTCTGAATTTTGCTAAAATATAAAATATGTATATATGTGTATATATATATATATTTTAGGTGTGGTTATGGGCTAGAATCTGGCGATACAATACGTATCACGATAGAGGGACAAAGATACAATATATTGTGATAGTGTAGTAACAAGTATATATGTGTAGTATTGTCAGTACTTGACTCTGGTGTTGAAGTATTTACAGACCACATGACTCTTGACGAAGTCGTAACTGCTTTAATTTGTTTTCAAACCAAAATATGTCCAAACATCAGCTTTAAAAGATACTGGACTCACTGTATCCTCTCGTCCTTAGTTGTAACTGCTTTCATTTGTTTTCAAACCAAACTATGTCTAAACATCAGCTTTAAAAGCTGCTGGAGTCACTGTATCCTCTCGTCCTCAGTTGTAACTGCTTTCATTTGTTTTCAAACCAAACTATGTCTAAACATCAGCTTTAAAAGCTGCTGGAGTCACTGTATCCTCTCGTCCTCAGTTGTAACTGCTTTCATTTGTTTTCAAACCAAACTATGTCTAAACATCAGCTTTAAAAGCTGCTGGAGTCACTGTATCCTCTCGTCCTCAGTTGTAACTGCTTTCATTTGTTTCCAAACCAAAATATGTCCAAACATCAGATTTAAATGCTCCTAGAGTCCACTGTATCCTCTCGTCCTCAGTCATCGCCAGGATTTCTCAGGATTACATTGTTCATTTAGCTGCTCTAGTAATGACTGCTGCAAACTTTTATTTTATACACACTTTATTGAACTATAAACTAGACTAAACTAAAAATGGATACAGTGCTGTTGAATATGTTGAATAACGACGTTGTATGAACAGTGTGAAGTTGTGTAGCAGTATTCAAGTGGGTCTGTGCAACTGAATATTTGTCACACTCTCTGGGTCGTTTGTGTGACTGTGTCGAGCTGCACAGTAGTACGTGGCGCTGTCGTTGAGGATCACTGGACTGATCCGAAGGGTCCAAGTGTTCGAGCGTCGCTTGATAACGGATTCCAGACGCTCCGGCAAGTCGTCCATCTCGTCCACGTAGAGGTGGAGTTGGGCTCCGGGGTCGCGTTGTATGAACCAGAACATCAGGTAGTTGTTCATGCTGAAGCCCGAACCCACGCTGCACGTCATCTGCACCGAGTCTCCGGGTCGACCCGACCGATACTCCGCCTGGAGAATCGTGACGCTGGAGCCTGCAGAACACAAGTCAAGTCTTCAGTTGGTAGATGATCAGATGTTCACACACCAGAGTGGAGGAGGACCAGCAGACCCAGGATCTGAACCATCATGATTAACACAATAACTGCCTCACATCAGCCTACCTCTGAAACCATCAGGTCACATGACCTGGGACAGGAAGTGAGTCTTTCCTGTTCATTAGGAGAAGAGACTGAAAAGTTGTTGTAAATATATATATTTTTAAAGATAAATATGAGATTATAGCAAATTATAAAACAAGAAAATCTTTTTTTTAGTTACGGCTGTTTAAGTATCGTATCCAGTTATTCTGTTATATTTTAAACCAAAAAAAAAAGAGTATGTAACTATTTAAATATTTCATAATACAAGTATAATCATGTTTATATTCTGATATTCTTTTCAATTTTCATCTAAAGTGCTGTTATGTAATGCTAAAAATATTATATAGGATATATTGTGATACTGTAGGAACAGGGATATATGTGTAGTATTGTCGAGATTGACAAAGTCGTAACTGCTTTTATTTATTTTTTAAACCAAAATATGTCCAAACATCAGCTTTAAAAGCTGCTGGAGTCATGATTTGAAGGTAAAATCATTGCATATGAATATTGATCACTTAATTCCCAAATGGATGGAACTGAAGGGTCAAACCAGGTGTCAAGACCACCATCGTGAGTCACTCCAGAAATATAAATGTATGATTCAGAAGCGCTGAGTTCCTGAACTGAGCAGGAGGTTTAAAAGATGGAGTGATATGAACAGATGTCAGAGGAGTGACTTCATGTGTGGCTGTGAAATAAATCAACACACTGTGTGTAACTGCACACCAGTAGAAAGCCTTGTGTTCTGGTTTAACTCGAAACTTTAATGAACTCTGCATTTTTCCGGTGTCTCCTGAGATGGTGAACTGGTTCTTGTAGCTCTCTTCCATTGTTGCGTCTGTAATGTCTAAGTATCCAATCAGCTTTATTTCTGTCTCTCCATAAAGCTGTTGATACCAGAGTATTATCCAGAAGGAACCAATGTTATGTTGGCACTTTATCAGCATCTCTTCACCAGACGCTGTGATCATCTCTGCGGGCAATTGTTGGACGTCAAGACTCAGACTCAGACCTGTGAGGGACGACAGACGAGGAGAGATGGATTCATTGATGCACTAGAACATAGAAATATTGTTGATGGTACCTGTCAAGTAACTGAAGACCATCAGTCGGATCATGTTGATCTGTGAGTCACTGACGTCTCAATCTATGTTGCTCTTGTTCGACACTTGCTGAGAGGAAGTGATGAAGGAGGAGCTTTGAGTTCTTCTTTATTTATTCCACCTTCTCTCAGTGGTTTAGTGTCTCATTTCATTGTTCCCTCTTTGTTCCTTCATTTTATAAACTTTATCAAACTGTATAAACCATGATAGAACTACTGTGGCACATAAATATATTTTCTAAGCCAAAAATGAAAATAATAAAATGACTGCACTGTCGGGTATCAATACACATATATGGCCATAACTATCTTTCTAGCACGACTACTATATAGAGATGGGAAATCAGGGATCATAAATCTCCTTTGTGTAACCGTGTACACGACGGTTAGAAGCTTTGATTTCACATGTACTAGTAATTATTTTTCTAATATTCGTAAAGTGCTTTTCTAGACCAGGGTCACAAAGCACTCAAACATTGACACCACTGATATTTAAGGTGCCGTCGATATTTTCTTATACCCTGTTGAGTTATATTGTTATTTTCCTGGACAAGCTCAGGTGAAGAACACAAGGTTGTATCAGGCTCTGATAAAACCACAGACGCAGGTGTGAAGGAAACTCTCCATCAAAACTACATTTCTCTGAGTTTTTGTGAAGTCAAGAGCTGATTTCTGTCGCAGTGCTTCCTTCGCTGCACAGAAGTAAACGGCGTTGTGCTTCAGTCCGGCCTCAAGTATGATCAGAGACCCTTTCTTCGCTGTGTTTCCGCCCAGATTCCCTGAGAGTTTAAAATCCCCCTCAAAAGGCTCCTCCGTGGTGGCTTTGCTATAGCTTAGGTCTCCAATGAGGTCCATGCTGTTGTTTTCAGCCGAGTGCTTGTACCAGAGCATCTGTCTGTAGTCGGTCCTGCCGTGTTCACAGACCATCTCCACTCGGACTCTGGACTTTGTGATGATTTCTCCCGGAGTCTGTAGGACCTCGAGGCTCAGACAAGCACCTGGCAACAACACTAAATGTCACGTTTCATAGCAATAACTCTGGTCGTGAATGTTGATTTAATCCTTGAACATGGTTGATATTACCTGTTAGAACACTACAGAGGATCAGTGAGATCATTCTTCCACAACTCCGTCCTCACTGGTAGCATCAGCTTAGAAGCAACTGGTTTGAGCAGGAAGTGATGCAGACATTGACTGTTGAATAAGACCACAATAAACAAGGGGAGGGTCTTGTGAGTTAGTGAACGTGTGCGACAGGATTTGTCTTCGTTGTGCATAGCTGGCTCCACAGTAGTAAACTCCACTGTGCTGCACTCGTAGGTCAGAGATGAACATGGAGGCGTTCTTGTGAGATGATCCGCTCAGATCACCATCAAAACGAAAATGCTCTTTAACAGATTCTTCGTATTCTTTCTCTCCGTAATACAAGTGTCCGATGCGTTTGAGGGCCGTCTCTCCAGGCGACTGCTGGTACCACTCCATGAGCCTGAAGTCTCCTCTTTGGTGGCTGCAGACCAGCTGGGCCTCCTTCCCCACGTTCACCAAGAGTTCTGCAGGACTCTGGTCGACTCTAACACCCAGACTGACGCCTAAAGAAAGAGTAGGTTAGCGAAGCAACAAAACAACCTGATTGTTTGACGTGATTACCGAAGATCAAACACAAGCAGACGCCGAGCATCGTGGTGTTTTTGAAACCCTGTGATCGTCTCGCTTCAGTCTTGTCGACACAAACTCCTCCTCGATACGACAAGATGTTCTAGAACTCAGACTCCCTCTGCAGCAGACTTGGCGACCTTACACCTCTTTTTGGGGTCATTTTCGTTCTGCATCTGTGGACTATTTTCCAACGATCACAGCTGTATTTTACACTTGTAATTTATATTTACAACTGTTGTGTGACCTGCTTTAATCTGTTACGTGGATTGTTTGGTCAGAAGTTTTTGGTTTGACAAACAACAAATTGACTTGATCTAAGTCAGGCGTGTCAAACTTAATCACACAGTGGTGTGTATTCATGAGACTCTGGCGATATCATATCATAACATGATACAGGGTCAACGATACGATATACAGTGATGCTGTAGTAACAAGTATATATGTGTAGTATTGTTGAGTACTTTACTCAGGTGTTGTAGTATTTACAGACCACATGACTCTTGATGAAGTCGTAACTGCTTTCATTTATTTTTTAAACCAAAATATCTCCAAACATCAGCTTTAAAAGTGGCTGGAGTCACTGTATCCTCTCGTCCTCAGTCATTAGGTGCGTAGTGACTGCTGGCATCTATATGCCTTTGTTAATTTAACGTTATTTGTAAATAAATAAAACATGTAATAACAATGATAAAAATAAAATTATTTGAAGGTAAAATCATTTGAATATTGATTATTTAATTCCCAAATGGATGGAACTGACGGGTCAAACCAGGTCTCAAGACCACCATCGTGAGTCACTCCAGAAATATAAATGTATGATTCAGAAGCGCTGAGTTCCTGAACTGAGCAGGAGGTTTAAATGATGGAGTGATATGAACAGATGTCAGAGGAGTGACTTTACGTGTGGCTGTGAAATAAATCAACACACTGTGTGTAACTGCACACCAGTAGAAAGCCTTGTGTTCTGGTTTGACTCGAAACTTTAGTGAACTCTGCATTTCATTGGTGTCTCCTGAGATGGTGAACTGGTTCTTGTAGCTCTCTTCCATTATTGCGTCTGTATTGTATAAGTATCCAATCAGCTTTATTTCTGTCTCTCCATAAAGCTGTTGATACCAGAGTATTATCCAGGAGTATCTCACATTATTTTGACATGTTATCAGCGCATCTTTACCAGACGCTGTGATCATCTCTGCGGGCAATTGTTGGACGTCAAGACTCAGACTCAGACCTGTGAGGGACGACAGACGAGGAGAGATGGGTTCATTGATGCACTAGAATATAGAAATATTGTTGATGGTACCTGTCAAGTAACTGAAGACCATCAGTCGGAACATGTTGATCTGTGAGTCACTGACGTCTCAATCTATGTTGCTCTTGTTCGACACTTGCTGAGAGGAAGTGATGAAGGAGGAGCTTTGAGTTCTTCTTTATTTATTCCACCTTCTCTCAGTGGTTTAGTGTCTCATTTCCTTGTTCCTTCTTTGTTCCTTCATTTTATAAACTTTATCAAACTGTATAAACCATGATAGAACTACTGTGGCACTTAAATATAGTTTCTAAGCCTAAGATGAAAATAATAAAATGACAGCACTGTCTGGTATCAATACACATATATGGTCATAACTATCTTTCTAGCGCGACTACTATATAGAGATCGGAAATCAGGGATCATAAATCTCCTTTGTGTAACCGTGTACACGACGGTTAGAAGCTTTGATTTCACATGTAGTAGTAATTATTTTTCTAATATTTGTAGAGTGCTTTTCTAGACCAGGGTCACAAACATCTCAGACCACAAGTCCAGCACGCACAAGACCCCCTGCAGTTTGCCTACCGGCCAGCAGTTGGTGTGGAAGATGCCATCCTTCACCTCCTGCATCGGACCTACTCCCACCTGGATAAAGGAAGTGGTTCAGTGAGGATCCTGTTCCTGGACTTTTCTAGTGCCTTCAACACCATCCAGTCCACTCTGCTGCAGGACAAATTGACACAGATGCATGTGGACCCTGCTCTGGTCTCCTGGAAGGACGGATTATCTTACTGATCGACCACAGTATGTCAGGCTGAAGGACATCACGTCTGACACTGTGGTGTTCAGTTCAGGAGCACCTCAGGGGACAGTACTGGCCCCTTTCCTCTTCACCATCTACACTTCAGACTTCTGCTACAACTCAGAGCTGAGTCTCGTCCAGAAGTATGCTGACGACACTGCCATTGTTGGATGCATCAGGGACAACAGCGAAGACCAGTATAGGAGTCTGATACGTGACTTTGTGGACTGGAGTGAGAGGAACCACTTGCAGCTGAACACCTCAAAGACCAAGGAGCTGGTCTTGGACTTCAGGAGTTCCAGGACAAAGCCACGTCCAGTGTCCATCAGAGGCGACGAGGTGGAGATAGTTGACAACTATAAGTACCTCTGTGTGTGGCTGGACAGTAAACTGGTCCTGCAACACAGACCATGTATATAAGAAGGTTCAGTGTAGACTGTACTTTCTCTCTGCATGTTCTACCAGTCTGTGGTGTCCTCTTCTATGCTGTGGTGTGTTGGGGTTTAAATGTGTCCAAGAGGAGTGTCAACAGGTTGGACAGGTTGATCAGGAGGGCTGGCTCTGTGGTTGGAATGAAGCTGGACTCACTGGTGACAGTTGCTGAGAGGAGATCATTGAACAAACTACTGTCCATCATGGATGATGACAGTCATCCTCTGAAAACTGTCATCAGTGAGCAGAGAAGCAGAATGAGTGCACGAATGATCCTACCATGATACAACACCAATAGACTCAAGGACTCATTCATTCTTTGGGCTATTAAATTATACAATTCTGAGTTTGGGGGCAGGAGTGGAGTGAACGTATCTGGATGTTCTGTTCTATGTTAGTCTTTGTATCCTTTGTCTTTGTTGTTTTTCTTTGATCTATGTTCTTTGTCTTTACTTTGAGAATTATATTGTGTCATCTTGTTCTTTTTTTAAACAATTTCCCAAAGGAGACCTCCTGAGGGATTAATAAAGTTTTACCTTTTACCTTACCTTACCTTAGAAAGCGCTCAAACGTTGACACCCCTGATAGTTAAGGTGCCGTCGATATTTTCTTACACCCTGTCGAGTTATATTGTTATTTTCCTGGACAAGCTCAGGTGAAGAACACAAGGTTGTATCAGGCTCTGATAAAACCACAGACGCAGGTGTGAAGGAAACTCTCCATCAAAACTACATTTCTCTGAGTTTTTGTGAAGTCAAGAGCTGATTTTTGTCGCAGTGCTTCTGTCGCTGCACAGAAGTAAACGGCGTTGTGCTTCAGTCCGGCCTCAAGTATGATCAGAGACCCTTTCTTCGCTGTGTTTCCGCCCAGATTCCCTGAGAGTTTAAAATCTCCTTCAAAAGGCTCCTCCGTGGTGGCTTTGCTAAAGCTTAGGTCTCCAATGAGGTCCATGCTGTTGTTTTCAGCCGAGTGCTTGTACCAGAGCATCTGTCTGTAGTCGGTCCTGCCGTGTTCACAGACCATCTCCACTCGGACTCTGGACTTTGTGATGATTTCTCCCGGAGTCTGTAGGACCTCGAGGCTCAGACAAGCACCTGGCAACAACACTAAATGTCACGTTTCATAGCAATAACTCTGGTGGTGAATGTTGATTTAATCCATGAACATGGTTGATATTACCTGTTAAAACACTACAGAGGATCAGTGAGATCATTCTTCCACAACTCCGTCCTCACTGGTAGCATCAGCTTAGAAGCAACTGGTTTGAGCAGGAAGTGATGCAGACATTGACTGTTGAATAAGACCACAATAAACAAGGGGAGGGTCTTGTGAGTTAGTGAACGTGTGCGACAGGATTTGTCTTCGTTGTGCATCGCTGGCTCCACAGTAGTAAACTCCACTGTGCTGCACTCGTAGGTCAGAGATGAACATGGAGGCGTTCTTGTGAGATGATCCGCTCAGATCACCAACAAAACGAAAATGCTTTTTAAAAGATTCTTCGTATCTATCCTCTCCATAACCCAAGTGTCCGATGCGTTTGAGGGCCGTCTCTCCAGGCGACTGCTGGTACCACTGCAAGAGCCCCAAGTCTCCTCTTTGGTGGCTGCAGACCAGCTGGGCCTCCTTCCCCACGTTCACCAAGAGTTCTGCAGGACTCTGGTCGACTCTAACACCCAGACTGATGCCTAAAGAAAGAGTAGGTTAGCGAAGCAACAAAACAACCTGATTGTTTGACGTGATTACCGAAGATCATACACAAGCAGACGCCGAGCATCGTGGTGTTTTTGAAACCCTGTGATCGTCTCGCTTCAGTCTCGTCGACACAAACTCCTCCTCGATACGACAAGATGTTCTAGAACTCAGACTCCCTCTGCAGCAGACTTGGCGACCTTACACCTCTTTTTGGGGTCATTTTCGTTCTGCATCTGTGGACTATTTTCCAACGATCACAGCTGTATTTTACACTTGTAATTTATATTTACAACTGTTGTGTGACCTGCTTTAATCTGTTACGTGGATTGTTTGGTCAGAAGTTTTTGGTTTGACAAACAACAAATTGACTTGATCTAAGTCAGGCGTGTCAAACTTAATCACACAGTGGTGTGTATTCATGAGACTCTGGTGATATCATATCATAACATGATACAGGGTCAACGATACGATATACAGTGATGCTGTAGTAACAAGAATATGTTTGTAGTTTTGTTGAGTACTTTACTCTGGTGTTGTAGTATTTACAGACCACATGACTCTTGACGAAGTCGTAACTGCTTTTATTTATTTTTTAAACCAAAATATGTCCAAACATCACCTTAAATTACATCACTGATCTGATCCAGCCTTACACCCCAGCTCGGGCTCTGAGGTTTGTGGATCAGAATCTACTTATGGTTCCACGCACACGGTTCAGGACCAGAGGAGAGAAATCTTTTCAGGCTGTTGCTCCTAAGCTTTAGAACGATCTTCTCTCTCTTTGCGCTTGATGATCTACTGACTCCTTTAAGAAACATCTTAAGACGTTTCTATTTGTTCAGGCTTTTCCTTGAATTTCTCGAACTCCTGTGTTGTTCTCAGTATTATCTTGATCTTTAAAGTATGTACTTTTTTGAGTATTGTTTTGATTGTTTAAGCGCTTTGTGACCCTGGTCTCGAAAAGCACTATATAAATAAATATTACTTACTTACTTAAAAAGTGGCTGGAGTCACTGTATCCTCTCGTCCTTAGTCATTAGGTGCGTAGTGACTGCTGGCATCTATATGCCATTGGTAAGTGAAAGTTATTTGTAAATAAATAAAAAAAAACATAGAATAACAATGATGAAAATATAAATGATTTGAAGGTAAAATCAATGCATATGAATATTGATCATTTAATTCTCAAATGGATGGAACTGACGGGTCAAACCAGGTCTCAAGACCACCATCGTGAGTCACTCCAGAAATATAAATGAATGATTCAGAAGCGCTGAGTTCCTGAACTGAGCAGGAGGTTTAAATGATGGAGTGATATGAACAGATGTCAGAGGAGTGACTTTTTGTGTGGCTGTGAAATAAATCAACACACTGTGTGTAACTGCACACCAGTAGAAAGCCTTGTGTTCTGGTTTGACTCGAAACTTTAGTGAACTCTGCTTTTCTCTGGTGTCTCCTGAGATGGTGAACTGGTTCTTGTAGCTCTCTTCCATTGTTGCGTCTGTATTGTATAAGTATCCAATCAGCTTTATTTCTGTCTCTCCATAAAGCTGTTGATACCAGAGTATTGTCCAGGAGTATCTCACATTATTTTGACATGTTATCAGCACATCTTTACCAGACGCTGTGATCATCTCTGCGGGCAATTGTTGGACGTCAAGACTCAGACTCAGACCTGTGAGGGACGACAGACGAGGAGAGATGGATTCATTGATGCACTAGAATATAGAAATATTGTTGATGGTACCTGTCAAGTAACTGAAGACCATCAGTCGGATCATGTTGATCTGTGAGTCACTGACGTCTCAATCTATGTTGCTCTTGTTCGACACTTGCTGAGAGGAAGTGATGAAGGAGGAGCTTTGAGTTCTTCTTTATTTATTCCACCTTCTCTGAGTGGTTTAGTGTCTCATTTCCTTGTTCCTTCTTTGTTCCTTCATTTTATAAACTTTATCAAACTGTATAAACCATGATAGAACTACTGTGGCACATAAATATGTTTTCTAAGCCAAAAATGAAAATAATAAAATGACAGCACTGTCTGGTATCAAAACACATATATGGCCATAACTATCTTTCTAGCACGACTACTACACACTGCAGGAAACTGACCAGAAACTGTTTCCTTCAACTGAGAAAATCTCTAAACCAAGGAAAATGTTGTCACAACATGATCTAGAGCTTGTAATCCATGCGCCTGGACTATTGCAACAGTTAAATTTCATGTCTTAACAAGAAGGATCTGTCTCGCCTGCAGTTGATTCAAAACTCTGCTGTGAGAATTCTGAGCCGCTCTAGTAGAAGAACTCACATTTGTCCGATCCTTAAAACTCTTCACTGGCTTCCAGCTTCTTTCAGGATCAACTTTAAAATTCTGGTTCTTACTTTCAGATCTATTCACGGTCAGACCTTCCATCAGTAGATTCTGAAACAGACTTACACCCCAGCTCGGGCTCTGAGGTCTGTGGATCAGAATCTACTGATGGTTCCTCACACACGGTTCAGGACCAGAGGAGAGAAATCCTTCCAGACTGTTGCTCTTGTTCTTTGGAACGATCTTCCTCTCTCTTTGTGCTTGATGATCTACTGACTCCTTTAAGAAACATCTTAAAACGTTTTTATTTGTTCAGGCTTTATCTTGATTTTCTGGAACTCCTGTTGTGTTATCAGTTTTATCTTGACCTTTAAAGTATATACTTTATTGAGTATTGTTTTGATTGTTTGAGCGCTTTGTGACCCTGGTCTAGAAAAGCGCTATACAAATAAAAATTACTTACTTACTTACTTACTATATAGAGATGGGAAATCAGGGATCATAAATCTCCTTTGTGTAACCGTGTACACGACGGTTAGAAGCTTTGATTTCACATGTAGTAGTAATTATTTTTCTAATATTTGTAGAGTGCTTTTCTAGACCAGGGTCACAAAGCGCCCAAACGTTGACACCCCTGATATTTAAGGTGCCATCGATATTTTCTTACACCCTGTTGAGTTATATTGTTATTTTCCTGGACAAGCTCAGGTGAAGAACACAAGGTTGTATCAGGCCCTGATAAAACCACAGACGCAGGTGTGAAGGAAACTCTCGATCAAAACTACATTTCTCTGAGTTTTTGTGAAGTCAAGAGCTGATTTTTGTCGCAGTGCTTCTGTCGCTGCACAGAAGTAAACGGCGTTGTGCTTCAGTCCGGCCTCAAGTATGATCAGAGACCCTTTCTTCGCTGTGTTTCCGTCCAGATTCCCTGAGAGTTTAAAATCTCCCTCAAAAGGCTCCTCCGTGGTGGCTTTGCTATAGCTTAGGTCTCCAATGAGGTCCATGCTGTTGTTTTCAGCCGAGTGCTTGTACCAGAGCATCTGTCTGTAGTCGGTCCTGCCGTGTTCACAGACCATCTCCACTCGGACTCTGGACTTTGTGATGATTTCTCCCGGAGTCTGTAGGACCTCGAGACTCAGACAAGCACCTGGCAACAACACTAAATGTCACGTTTCATAGCAATAACTCTGGTGGTGAATGTTGATTTAATCCATGAACATGGTTGATATTACCTGTTAAAACACTACAGAGGATCAGTGAGATCATTCTTCCACAACTCCGTCCTCACTGGTAGCATCAGCTTAGAAGCAACTGGTTTGAGCAGGAAGTGATGCAGACATTGACTGTTGAATAAGACCACAATAAACAAGGGGAGGGTCTTGTGAGTTAGTGAACGTGTGCGACAGGATTTGTCTTCGTTGTGCATAGCTGGCTCCACAGTAGTAAACTCCACTGTGCTGCACTCGTAGGTCAGAGATGAACATGGAGGCGTTCTTGTGAGATGATCCGCTCAGATCACCATCAAAACGAAAATGCTCTTTAAAAGATTCTTCGTATTCTTTCTCTGCGTAATTCAAGTGTCCGATGCGTTTGAGGGCCGTCTCTCCAGGCGACTGCTGGTACCACTCCATGAACGTGAAGTCTCCTCTTTGGTGGCTGCAGACCAGCTGGGCCTCCTTCCCCACGTCCACGAAGAGTTCTGCAGGACTCTGGTCGACTCTAACACCCAGACTGACGCCTAAAGAAAGAGTAGGTTAGCGAAGCAACAAAACAACCTGATTGTTTGACGTGATTACCGAAGATCAAACACAAGCAGACGCCGAGCATCGTGGTGTTTTTGAAACCCTGTGATCGTCTCGCTTCAGTCTCGTCGACACAAACTCCTCCTCGATACGACAAGATGTTCTAGAACTCAGACTCCCTCTGCAGCAGACTTGGCGACCTTACACCTCTTTTTGGGGTCATTTTCGTTCTGCATCTGTGGACTATTTTCCAACGATCACAGCTGTATTTTACACTTGTAATTTATATTTACAACTGTTGTGTGACCTGCTTTAATCTGTTACGTGGATTGTTTGGTCAGAAGTTTTTGGTTTGACAAACAACAAATTGACTTGATCTAAGTCAGGCGTGTCAAACTTAATCACACAGTGGTGTGTATTCATGAGACTCTGGTGATATCATATCATAACATGATACAGGGTCAATGATACGATATACAGTGATGCTGTAGTAACAAGAATATGTTTGTAGTATTGTTGAGTACTTTACTCTGGTATTGTAGTATTTACAGACCACATGACTCTTGACGAAGTCGTAACTGCTTTTATTTATTTTTTAAACCAAAATATGTCCAAACATCAGCTTTATAAGCTGCTGGAGTCACTGTATCCTCTCGTCCTCAGTTATTGCAGATAAAAACATAAAATAACAATGATAAAAAAAATGATTTGAAGGTAAAATCACATGAATATTGATCCCAAATGGATCGAACTGACGGGTCAAACCAGGTCTCAAGACCACCATCGTGAGTCACTCCAGAAATATAAATGTATGATTCAGAAGCGCTGAGTTCCTGAACTGAGCAGGAGGTTTAAATGATGGAGTGATATGAACAGATGTCAGAGGAGTGACTTCATGTGTGGCTGTGAAATAAATCAACACACTGTGTGTAACTGCACACCAGTAGAAAGCCTTGTGTTCTGGTTTGACTCGAAACTTTAGTGAACTCTGCATTTCATCTGTGTCTCCTGAGATGTTGAACTGGTTCTTGTAGCTCTCTTTCATTACTGCATCTGTATAGTATAAGAATCCAATCAGCTTTATTTCTGTCTCTCCATAAAGCTGTTGATACCAGAATATTCTCCAGTAGGAACCAATGTTATGTTGGCACTTTATCAGCATCTCTTCACCAGACGCTGTGATCATCTCTGCGGGCAATTGTTGGACGTCAAGACTCAGACTCAGACCTGTGAGGGACGACAGACGAGGAGAGATGGATTCATTGATGCACTAGAATATAGAAATATTGTTGATGGTACCTGTCAAGTAACTGAAGACCATCAGTCGGATCATGTTGATCTGTGAGTCACTGACGTCTCAATCTATGTTGCTCTTGTTCGACACTTGCTGAGAGGAAGTGATGAAGGAGGAGCTTTGAGTTCTTCTTTATTTATTCCACCTTCTCTCAGTGGTTTAGTGTCTCATTTCCTTGTTCCCTCTTTGTTCCTTCATTTTATAAACTTTATCAAACTGTATAAACCATGATAGAACTACTGTGGCACATAAATATGTTTTCTAAGCCAAAAATGAAAATAATAAAATGACAGCACTGTCTGGTATCAATACACATATATGGCCATAACTATCTTTCTAGCACGACTACTATATAGAGATGGGAAATCAGGGATCATAAATCTCCTTTGTGTAACCGTGTACACGACGGTTAGAAGCTTTGATTTCACATGTACTAGTAATTATTTTTCTAATATTCGTAAAGTGCTTTTCTAGACCAGGGTCACAAAGCACTCAAACATTGACACCACTGATATTTAAGGTGCCGTCGATATTTTCTTATACCCTGTTGAGTTATATTGTTATTTTCCTGGACAAGCTCAGGTGAAGAACACAAGGTTGTATCAGGCTCTGATAAAACCACAGACGCAGGTGTGAAGGAAACTCTCCATCAAAATTACATTTCTCTGAGTTTTTGTGAAGTCAAGAGCTGATTTCTGTCGCAGTGCTTCCTTCGCTGCACAGAAGTAAACGGCGTTGTGCTTCAGTCCGGCCTCAAGTATGATCAGAGACCCTTTCTTCGCTGTGTTTCCGCCCAGATTCCCTGAGAGTTTAAAATCCCCCTCAAAAGGCTCCTCCGTGGTGGCTTTGCTATAGCTTAGGTCTCCAATGAGGTCCATGCTGTTGTTTTCAGCCGAGTGCTTGTACCAGAGCATCTGTCTGTAGTCGGTCCTGCCGTGTTCACGGACCATCTCCACTCGGACTCTGGACTTTGTGATGATTTCTCCCGGAGTCTGTAGGACCTCGAGGCTCAGACAAGCACCTGGCAACAACACTAAATGTCACGTTTCATAGCAATAACTCTGGTCGTGAATGTTGATTTAATCCTTGAACATGGTTGATATTACCTGTTAAAACACTACAGAGGATCAGTGAGATCATTCTTCCTCAACTCTGTCCTCACTGGTAGCATCAGCTTAGAAGCAACTGGTTTGAGCAGGAAGTGATGCAGACATTGACTGTTGAATAAGACCACAATAAACAAGGGGAGGGTCTTGTGAGTTAGTGAACGTGTGCGACAGGATTTGTCATCGTTGTGCATCGCTGGCTCCACAGTAGTAAACTCCACTGTGCTGCACTCGTAGGTCAGAGATGAACATGGAGGCGTTCTTGTGAGATGATCCGCTCAGATCACCATCGAAACGAAAATGCTTTTTAAAAGATTCTTCGTATTCTTTCTCTGCGTATCTCAATTGTCCGATGCGTTTGAGGGCCGTCTCTCCAGGCGACTGCTGGTACCACTGCATGAACTCGAAGTCTCCTCTTTGGTGGCTGCAGACCAGCTGGGCCTCCTTCCCCACGTTCACCAAGAGTTCTGCAGGACTCTGGTCGACTCTAACACCCAGACTGACGCCTAAAGAAAGAGTAGGTTAGCGATGCAACAAAACAACCTGATTGTTTGACGTGATTACCGAAGATCAAACACAAGCAGACGCCGAGCATCGTGGTGTTTTTGAAACCCTGTGATCGTCTCGCTTCAGTCTCGTCGACACAAACTCCTCCTCGATACGACAAGATGTTCTAGAACTCAGACTCCCTCTGCAGCAGACTTGGCGACCTTACACCTCTTTTTGGGGTCATTTTCGTTCTGCATCTGTGGACTATTTTCCAACGATCACAGCTGTATTTTACACTTGTAATTTATATTTACAACTGTTGTGTGACCTGCTTTAATCTGTTACGTGGATTGTTTGGTCAGAAGTTTTTGGTTTGACAAACAACAAATTGACTTGATCTAAGTCAGGCGTGTCAAACTTAATCACACAGTGGTGTGTATTCATGAGACTCTGGTGATATCATATCATAACATGATACAGGGTCAACGATACGATATACAGTGATGCTGTAGTAACAAGTATATATGTGTAGTATTGTCGAGTACTTTACTCTGGTGTTGCAGAATTAACAGACCACATGACTCTTGACGAAGTCGTAACTGCTTTTATTTATTTTTTAAACCAAAATATGTCCAAACATCAGCTTTAAAAGCTGCTGGAGTCACTGTATCCTCTCGTCCTCAGTTATTGCAGATAAAAACATAAAATAACAATGAAAATATAAATGATTTGAAGGTAAAATCAATGCATATGAATATTGATCATTTAATTCCCAAATGGATCAAACTGACGGGTCAAACCAGGTCTCAAGACCACCATCATGAGTCACTCCAGAAATATAAATGTATGATTCAGAAGCGCTGAGTTCCTGAACTGAGCAGGAGGTTTAATAGATGGAGTGATATGAACAGATGTCAGAGGAGTGACTTTATGTGTGGCTGTGAAATAAATCAACACACTGTGTGTAACTGCACACCAGTAGAAAGCCTTGTGTTCTGGTTTGACTCGAAACTTTAGTGAACTCTGCATTTCTCTGGTGTCTCCTGAGATGGTGAACTGGTTCTTGTAGCTCTCTTCCATTGTTGCGTCTGTATAGTCGAAGTATCCAATCAGCTTTATTTCTGTCTCTCCATAAAGCTGTTGATACCAGAGTATTCTCCTGTAGGGACCAATGTCATGTTGGCACTTTATCAGCATCTCTTCACCAGACGCTGTGATCATCTCTGCGGGCAATTGTTGGACATCAAGACTCAGACTCAGACCTGTGAGGGACGACAGACGAGGAGAGATGGATTCATTGATGCACTAGAACATAGAAATATTGTTGATGGTACCTGTCAAGTAACTGAAGACCATCAGTCGGATCATGTTGATCTGTGAGTCACTGACGTCTCAATCTATGTTGCTCTTGTTCGACACTTGCTGAGAGGAAGTGATGAAGGAGGAGCTTTGAGTTCATCTTTATTTATTCCACCTTCTCTGAGTGGTTTAGTGTCTCATTTCCTTGTTCCTTCTTTGTTCCTTCATTTTATAAACTTTATCAAACTGTATAAACCATGATAGAACTACTGTGGCACATAAATATGATTTCTAAGCCAAAAATGAAAATAATAAAATGACAACACTGTCGGGTATCAATACACATATATGGCCATAACTATCTTTCTAGCATGACTACTATATAGAGATGGGAAATCAGGGATCATAAATCTCCTTTGTGTAACCGTGTACACGACGGTTAGAAGCTTTGATTTCACATGTACTAGTAATTATTTTTCTAATATTTGTAGAGTGCTTTTCTAGACCAGGGTCACAAACATCTCAGACCACAAGTCCAGCACGCACGAAACCCCCTGCAGTTTGCCTACTGGCCAGCAGTTGGTGTGGAGGATGCCATCCTTCACCTCCTGCATCGGACCTACTCCCACCTGGATAAAGGAAGTGGTTCAGTGAGGATCCTGTTCCTGGACTTTTCTAGTGCCTTCAACACTATCCAGCCCACTCTGCTGCAGGACAAATTGACACAGATGCATGTGGACCCTGGTCTGGTCTCCTGGATTATGAATTATCTTACTGATCGACCACAGTATGTCAGGCTGAAGGACATCACACCTGACAATGTGGTGTGCAGTACAGGAGCACCTCAGGGGACAGTACTGTCCCCTCTCTTCTTCCCCATCTACACTTCAGACTTCTGCTACAACTCAGAGCTGAGTCTCGTCCAGAAGTATGCTGACGACACTGCCATTGTTGGATGCATCAGGGACAACAGCGAAGACCAGTATAGGAGTCTGATACGTGACTTTGTGGACTGGAGTGAGAGGAACCACTTGCAGCTGAACACCTCAAAGACCAAAGAGCTGGTCTTGGACTTCGGGAGTTCCAGGACAAAGCCACGTCCAGTGTCCATGAGAGGCGACGAGGTGGAGATAGTTGACAACTATAAGTACCTCTGTGTGTGGATGGACAGTAAACTGGACTGGTCCTGCAACACAGACCATGTATATAAGAAAGTTCAGTGTAGACTGTACTTTCTGAGGAGGCTTCGATCATTTAACATCTGCATGTTCTACCAGTCTGTGGTGGCCAGTGTCCTGTTCTATGCTGTGGTGTGTTGGGGTGGAAACCTGTCCAAGAGGAGTGTCAACAGGCTGGACAGGTTGATCAGGAGGGCTGGCTCTGTGGCTGAAGCTGGACTCACTGGTGACAGTTGCTGAGAGGAGATCATTGAACAAACTACTGTCCATCATGGATGATGACAGTCATCCTCTGAACACTGTCATCAGTGAGCAGAGAAGCAGAATGAGTGCACGAATGCTCCTACCGTGATGCAACACCAATAGACTCAAGGACTCATTCATTCCTCCGGCTATTAAATTGTACAATTCTGAGTTCGGGGGCAGGAGTTGAGTGTCTTTGTTGTTTTTCTTTGATCTATGTTATTTGTCTTTGTCTTTAGACTTAGATTGTGTCATCTTGTTCTTTTTTTAAACAATTTCCCAAAGGAGACCTCCTGAGGGATCAATACAATTTTACCTTTTACCTTACCTTACCTTAGAAAGCGCTCAAATGTTGACACCCCTGATATTTGAGGTGCCATCAATATTTTCTTACACCCTGTTGAGTTATATTGTTATTTTCCTGGACAAGCTCAGGTGAAGAACACAAGGTTGTATCAGGCTCTGATAAAACCACAGACGCAGGTGTGAAGGAAACTCTCCATCAAAACTACATTTCTCTGAGTTTTTGTGAAGTCAAGAGCTGATTTTTGTCGCAGTGCTTCCTTCGCTGCACAGAAGTAAACGGCGTTGTGCTTCAGTCCGGCCTCAAGTATGATCAGAGACCCTTTCTTCGCTGTGTTTCCGCCAAGATTCCCTGAGAGTTTAAAATCTCCCTCAAAAGGCTCCTCCATGGTGGCTGTGCTATAGCTTAGGTCTCCAATGAGGTCCATGCTGTTGTTTTCAGCCGAGTGCTTGTACCAGAGCATCTGTCTGTAGTTGGTCCTGCCGTGTTCACAGACCATCTCCACTCGGACTCTGGACTTTGTGACGATTTCTCCCGGAGTCTGTAGGACCTCGAGGCTCAGACAAGCACCTGACAACAACACTAAATGTCACGTTTCATAGCAATAACTGGTGGTGAATGTTGATTTAATCCATGAACATGGTTGATATTACCTGTTAAAACACTACAGAGGATCAGTGAGATCATTCTTCCACAACTCCGTCCTCACTGGTAGCATCAGCTTAGAAGCAACTGGTTTGAGCAGGAAGTGATGCAGACATTGACTGTTGAATAAGACCACAATAAACAAGGGGAGGGTCTTGTGAGTTAGTGAACGTGTGCGACATGATTTGTCATCGTTGTGCATCGCTGGCTCCACAGTAGTAAACTCCACTGTGCTGCACTCGTAGGTCAGAGATGAACATGGAGGCGTTCTTGTGAGATGATCCGCTCAGATCACCATCAAAACGAAAATGCTCTTTAAAAGGTTCTTCGTATTGCTTCTGTGCGGAATACAAGTGTCCGATGCGTTTGAGGGCCGTCTCTCCAGGCGACTGCTGGTACCACTCCATGAGCCAGAAGTCTCCTCTTTGGTGGCTGCAGACCAGCTGGGCCTCCTTCCCCACGTTCACCAAGAGTTCTGCAGGACTCTGGTCGACTCTAACACCCAGACTGACGCCTAAAGAAAGAGTAGGTTAGCGAAGCAACAAAACAACCCGATTGTTTGACGTGATTACCGAAGATCAAACACAAGCAGACGCCGAGCATCGTGGTGTTTTTGAAACCCTGTGATCGTCTCGCTTCAGTCTCGTCGACACAAACTCCTCCTCGATACGACAAGATGTTCTAGAACTCAGACTCCCTCTGCAGCAGACTTGGCGACCTTACACCTCTTTTTGGGGTCATTTTCGTTCTGCATCTGTGGACTATTTTCCAACGATCACAGCTGTATTTTACACTTGTAATTTATATTTACAACTGTTGTGTGACCTGCTTTAATCTGTTACGTGGATTGTTTGGTCAGAAGTTTTTGGTTTGATAAACAACAAATTGACTTGATCTAAGTCAGGCGTGTCAAACTTAATCACACAGTGGTGTGTATTCATGAGACTCAGGTGATTTCATATCATAACATGATACAGGGTCAACGTTACAATATACAGTGATGCTGTAGTAACAAGAATATGTTTGTAGTATTGTTGAGTACTTTACTCTGGTGTTGTAGAATTAACAGACCACATGACTCTTGACGAAGTCGTAACTGCTTTTATTTATTTTTTAAACCAAAATATGTCCAAACATCAGCTTAAAAAGTGGCTGGAGTCACTGTATCCTCTTGTCCTCAGTCATTACGTGCATAGTGACTGCTGGCATCTATATGCCATTGTTAAGTGAACGTTATTTGTAAATAAATAAAAAAAACATAGAATAACAATGATGAAAATAAAATGATTTGAAGGTAAAAATCATATCAATATTGATCATTTAATTCCCAAAGGATCGAACTGACGGGTCAAACCAGGTCTCAAGACCACCATCGTGAGTCACTCCAGAAATATAAATGTATGATTCAGAAGCGCTGAGTTCCTGAACTGAGCAGGAGGTTTAAATGATGGAGTGATATGAACAGATGTCAGAGGAGTGACTTTATGTGTGGCTGTGAAATAAATCAACACACTGTGTGTAACTGCACACCAGTAGAAAGCCTTGTGTTCTGGTTTGACTCGAAACTGTAGTGAACTCTGCATTTCTCCGGTGTTTCCTGAGATGGTGAACTGGTTCTTGTAGCTCTCTTCCATTATTGCGTCTGTATTGTATAAGTATCCAATCAGCTTTAATTCTGTCTCTCCATAAAGCTGTTGATACCAGAGTATTGTCCAGTAGGAACCAATGTTATGTTGGCACTTTATCAGCATCTCTTCACCAGACGCTGTGATCATCTCTGCGGGCAATTGTTGGACGTCAAGACTCAGACTCAGACCTGTGAGGGACGACAGACGAGGAGAGATGGATTCATTGATGCACTAGAATATAGAAATATTGTTGATGGTACCTGTCAAGTAACTGAAGACCATCAGTCGGATCATGTTGATCTGTGAGTCACTGACGTCTCAATCTATGTTGCTCTTGTTCGACACTTGCTGAGAGGAAGTGATGAAGGAGGAGCTTTGAGTTCATCTTTATTTATTCCACCTTCTCTCAGTGGTTTAGTGTCTCATTTCCTTGTTCCTTCTTTGTTCCTTCATTTTATAAACTTTATCAAACTGTATAAACCATGATAGAACTACTGTAGCACATGAATATATTTTCTAAGCCAAAAATGAAAATAATAAAATGACAGCACTGTCTGGTATCAATACACATTTATGGCCATAACTATCTTTCTAGCACGACTACTATATAGAGATGGGAAATCAGGGATCATAAATCTCCTTTGTATAACCGTGTAAACGACGGTTAGAAGCTTTGATTTCACATGTACTAGTAATTATTTTTCTAATATTCGTAGAGTGCTTTTCTAGACCAGGGTCACAAAGCGCTCAAACGTTGACACCCCTGATATTTAAGGTGCCGTCGATATTTTCTTACACCCTGTTGAGTTCTATTATTATTTTCCTGGACAAGCTCAGGTGAAGAACACAAGGTTGTATCAGGCTCTGATAAAACCACAGACGTAGGTGTGAAGGAAACTCTCCATCAAAACTACATTTCTCTGAGTTTTTGTGAAGTCAAGAGCTGATTTTTGTCGCAGTGCTTCTCTTGCTGCACAGAAGTAAACGGCGTTGTGCTTCAGTCCGGCCTCAAGTATGATCAGAGACCCTTTCTTCGCTGTGTTTCCGCCAAGATTCCCTGAGAGTTTAAAATCTCCCTCAAATGGCTCCTCCGTGGTGGCTTTGCTAAAGCTTAGGTCTCCAATGAGGTCCATGCTGTTGTTTTCAGCCGAGTGCTTGTACCAGAGCATCTGTGTGTAGTCGGTCCTGCCGTGTTCACAGACCATCTCCACTCGGACTCTGGACTTTGTGACGATTTCTCCCGGAGTCTGTAGGACCTCGAGGCTCAGACAAGCACCTGGCAACAACACTAAATGTCACGTTTCATAGCAATAACTCTGGTGGTGAATGTTGATTTAATCCGTGAACATGGTTGATATTACCTGTTAAAACACTACAGAGGATCAGTGAGATCATTCTTCCACAACTCCGTCCTCACTGGTGCCTACACCTCCACCGCCCTGCTCCCCCTCGGCCGCTCTGATCACAACCTGATACGTCTGCGACCTGAATACACTCCCATGGTGAGGAGACAGCCTGCCCAGAAAATAACTGTTAAGATGTGGAATGATGAAGCCAAGGAGAGGCTGAGAGACTGCTTTGAGTCTACAGACTGGAGCGTGTTCTCTCATGGTGATGACATCGACATCTTCAATGACCATTCCACGGATTACATAAAGTTCTGTGAGGGCAACGTCACGCCGACCCGCAAGGTGCGGTGCTTTGCCAACACCAAGCCATGGGTGACCCCTCAACTTCAAGTTCTGCTGAACAAGAAGAAGAGGGTGTTTGCTTCAGGGAGCAGAGAGGAGCTTAAAGAGGTCCAGCGAGAGCTCAAGAAGGCGATCAGGATGGCCAAGGAGGAATACAAGAGGAAACTGGATGAGCAACTGGCGCAGGGCAACACAAGGGATGTGTGGAAAGGCCTGAAGAACATCTCAGGTCATGGCCAGAGTGGAGCCAGAGCCACAGCAGGGGGAGACCAAAGATGGGCCACTGAACTTAACCAGTATTTCAACCGGTTTGATCAGGGGCCCCCTCCCCCCTCCATCTCTGCCCCCCACTCTTCACAAAGCTGTTTTTCCCCTGCTTCAGCCCCCTCCCCCCAACTGTTCTCACCTCCAAGCCACCTTTCTCCCCCCCAACACGCCCTACTGCCTCAGCTGCCCAACCCCCCACAGCCACCTCTCTCTGTTACATCTGAACAGGTGAGGAGAGAATTAAGGCGACTGAAGATCAGGAAAGCTGCTGGACCAGATGGACTCAGCCCCAGACTGCTCAGGGAATGTGCTGATCAACTTTGTGAGTTGGTCACACACATCTTCAACCTGAGCCTCAAACTGGAGAAGGTCCCGGTCCAGTGGAAGACCTCCTGTGTGGTTCCGGTTCCCAAGGCGGTACACGCGAAGGAGCCGAGCCACTTCAAACCAGTCGCCCTGACCTCCCATCTGATGAAGACCTTGGAGAGGTTGGTACTCCGCGAGCTACGCACGACGGTGAGCTCTGCGTTGGATCCGCTGCAGTTCGCCTACAGGCCAAAGATGGGGGTGGACGACGCCGTCATCTACCTGCAGCACCGGGCACTGACTCATCTGGAAGGCGCAGGTAGCACTGTGAGAGTCATGTTTTTTGACTTCTCAAGTGCTTTCAACACCATCCAGCCGGTGCTGCTAAGGAAGAAGATGGAGGACGCAGGAGTTGGGACACAGCTGGCAGCATGGACGATGGACTACCTCACCAACAGGCCGCAGTATGTGAGGCTGCAGGACTGCAGGTCTGAGGTGACCATCTGCAGCACCGGGGTGCCTCAAGGGACAGTGCTGTCACCTTTCCTTTTTTCCCTCTACACGGCGGACTTTACCTATGAGTCCAGCAGCTGTCACCTCCAGAAGTTTTCTGACGACTCGGCCATTGTGGGCTGCGTGTCTGGGGGGGGCGAGCTGGAGTACAGGTCAGTCATCAAGGACTTTGTTGACTGGTGTGAGAGCAACTACCTTTGCTTAAACACCAGTAAGACAAGGGAGATGGTGATTGACTTCAGGAAAAAGTCCCCACCACATCAACCGGTGAGCATCCAGGGCTCGGACATTGAGCTAGTGGACAGCTTCAAATACCTGGGTGTTCACCTCAACAATAAACTGAACTGGTCTACACACATCAACGCCGTGTATAAGAAGGGCCGAAGTCGCCTCCACCTCCTGGGGAGACTGAGGTCCTTCGGAGTGTGCAGACCACTACTAAGGACCTTTTATGACTCTGTGGTAGCCTCTGCTATCCACTACGCTGTGGTCTGCTGGGGAGCAGGCAGCACGGACCGGGACAGGAAGAGACTGAACAGGCTGGTCACAAGGGCCGGCTCTGTCCTGGGCCGCTCGCTGGACTCGGTGGAGGAGGTGGGAGAGAGGAGGACACTCTCCAGACTATCCTCCATCAGGGACAACGCTCTTCACCCACTGCACCTGACCGTGGAGGAGCAGCTCCTTCAGTGGCAGGCTCAGGCACCCCCAGTGTAGGACGGAGCGTTATAGAAGGTCCTTCATCCCAACTGGTGTCAGGATATTTAACTCTCTACTTTAAATATCCTGATGCTAATCCGTAGTGTGTTTTTCTTCTCGTGTGTTTTTTTATTTATTTATTTTTTTCCCCGTTTTTATTTCTATTTTATTTTATTGTATTCTACTTTATTTTTTTAATAGTGTTAAATTTCTAATTTTTGTAAATAATTGTATATTCTTAAGATCGTTTTTATTTTATTTTGTATTATCTCTTTTATTATTTCTTTTTCCTTGCACTTTATTTTTTTAAACTGCGCTGTTGTGGAAGTGTGTTTCCCCTCTGGGGATGAATAAAGCTTTTCTATTCTATTCTATTCTATCAGCTTAGAAGCAACTGGTTTGAGCAGGAAGTGATGCAGACATTGACTGTTGAATAAGACCACAATAAACAAGGGGAGGGTCTTGTGAGTTAGTGAACGTGTGCGACAGGATTTGTCATCGTTGTGCATCGCTGCCTCCACAGTAGTAAACTCCACTGTGCTGCACTCGTAGGTCAGAGATGAACATGGAGGCGTTCTTGTGAGATGATCCGCTCAGATCACCATCAAAACGAAAATGCTTTTTAAAAGATTCTTCGTATTCTTTCTCTCCGTAAACAAGTGTCCGATGCGTTTGAGGGCCGTCTCTCCAGGCGACTGCTGGTACCACTCCATGAGCCTGAAGTCTCCTCTTTGGTGGCTGCAGACCAGCTGGGCCTCCTTCCCCACGTTCACCAAGAGTTCTGCAGGACTCTGGTCGACTCTAACACCCAGACTGACGCCTAAAGAAAGAGTAGGTTAGCGAAGCAACAAAACAACCTGATATCATAACATGATACAGGGTCGACGATACGATATACAGTGATGCTGTAGTAACAAGTATATATGTGTAGTATTGTCGCTTCAGTCTCGTCGACACAAACTCCTCCTCGATACGACAAGATGTTCTAGAACTCAGACTCCCTCTGCAGCAGACTTGGCGACCTTACACCTCTTTTTGGGGTCATGTTCGTTCTGCATCTGTGGACTATTTTCCAACGATCACAGCTGTATTTTACACTTGTAATTTATATTTACAACTGTTGTGTGACCTGCTTTAATCTGTTACGTGGATTGTTTGGTCAGAAGTTTTTGGTTTGACAAACAACAAATTGACTTGATCTAAGTCAGGCGTGTCAAACTTAATCACACAGTGGTGTGTATTCATGAGACTCTGGCGATATCATATCATAACATGATACAGGGTCAACGATACAATATACAGTGATGCTGTAGTAACAAGTATATATGTGTAGTATTGTTGAGTACTTTACTCAGGTGTTGTAGTATTTACAGACCACATGACTCTTGACGAAGTCGTAACTGCTTTTATTTATTTTTTAAACCAAAATAAGTCCAAACATCAGCTTTAAAAGCTGCTGGAGTCACTGTATCCTCTCGTCCTCAGTTATTGCAGATAAAAACATAAAATAACAATGAAAATATAAATGATTTGAAGGTAAAATCAATGCATATGAATATTGATCATTTAATTCCCAAATGGATGGAACTGACGGGTCAAACCAGGTCTCAAGACCACCATCGTGAGTCACTCCAGAAATATAAATGTATGATTCAGAAGCGCTGAGTTCCTGAACTGAGCAGGAGGTTTAAATGATGGAGTGATATGAACAGATGTCAGAGGAGTGACTTTATGTGTGGCTGTGAAATAAATCAACACACTGTGTGTAACTGCACACCAGTAGAAAGCCTTGTGTTCTGGTTTGACTCGAAACTTTAGTGAACTCTGCATTTCATCTGTGTCTCCTGAGATGGTGAACTGGTTCTTGTAGCTCTCTTCCATTGTTGCGTCTGTATTGTATAAGTATCCAATCAGCTTTATTTCTTTCTCTCCATAAAGCTGTTGATACCAGAGTATTCTCCTGAAGGGACCAATGTTATGTTGGCACTTTATCAGCATCTCTTTACCAGACGCTGTGATCATCTCTGCGGGCAATTGTTGGACGTCAAGACTCAGACTCAGACCTGTGAGGGACGACAGACGAGGAGAGATGGATTCATTGATGCACTAGAATATAGAAATATTGTTGATGGTACCTGTCAAGTAACTGAAGACCATCAGTCGGATCATGTTGATCTGTGAGTCACTGACGTCTCAATCTATGTTGCTCTTGTTCGACACTTGCTGAGAGGAAGTGATGAAGGAGGAGCTTTGAGTTCATCTTTATTTATTTCACCTTCTCTCAGTGGTTTAGTGTCTCATTTCCTTGTTCCTTCTTTGTTCCTTCATTTTATAAACTTTATCAAACTGTATAAACCATGATAGAACTACTGTGGCACATAAATATGTTTTCTAAGCCAAAAATGAAAATAACAAAGTGACAGCACTGTCTGGTATCAATACACATATATGGCCATAACTATCTTTCTAGCACGACTACTACACACTGCAGGAAACTGACCAGAAACTGTTTCCTTCAACTGAGAAAATCTCTAAACCAAGGAAAATGTTGTCACAACATGATCTAGAGCTTGTAATCCATGCGCCTGGACTATTGCAACAGTTAAATTTCATGTCTTAACAAGAAGGATCTGTCTCGCCTGCAGTTGATTCAAAACTCTGCTGTGAGAATTTTGAGCAGCTCTAGTAGAAGAACTCACATTTGTCCGATCCTTAAAACTCTTCACTGGCTTCCAGTTTCTTTCAGGATCAACTTTAAAATTCTGGTTCTTACTTTCAGATCTATTCATGGTCAGACCTTCCATCAGTAGATTCTGATCCAGACTTACACCCCAGCTCGGGCTCTGAGGTCTGTGGATCAGAATCTACTAATGGTTCCTCACACACGGTTCAGGACCATAGGAGAGAAATCCTTCCAGACTGTTGCTCTTGTTCTTTGGAACGATCTTCTCTCTCTCTTTGCGCTTGATGATCTACTGACTCCTTTAAGAAACATCTTGAAACGTTTTTATTTGTTCAGGCTTTATCTTGATTTTCTGGAACTCCTGTTGTGTTCTCAGTTTTATCTTGACCTTTAAAGTATATACTTTATTGAGTATTGTTTTGATTGTTTGAGCGCTTTGTGACCCTGGTCTGGAAAAGCGCCAAACAAATAAAAATTACTTACTTACTAACTTACTGTATAAAGATGGGAAATCATAAATCTCCTTTGTGTAACCGTGTACACGACGGTTAGAAGCTTTGATTTCACATGTAGTAGTAATTAATTTTCTAATATTCGTAGAGTGCTTTTCTAAACCAGGGTCACAAAGCGCTCAAACATTGACACCCCTGATATATAAGGTGCCGTCGATATTTTCTTACACCCTGTTAAGTTATATTGTTATTTTCCTGGACAAGCTCAGGTGAAGAACACAAGGTTGTATCAGGCTCTGATAAAACCACAGACGCAGGTGTGAAGGAAACTCTCCATCAAAACTACATTTCTCTGAGTTTTTGTGAAGTCAAGAGCTGATTTTTGTCGCAGTGCTTCTGTCGCTGCACAGAAGTAAACGGCGTTGTGCTTCAGTCCGGCCTCAAGTATGATCAGAGACCCTTTCTTCGCTGTGTTTCCGCCCAGATTCCCTGAGAGTTTAAAATCTCCCTCAAAAGGCTCCTCCGTGGTGGCTTTGCTATAGCTTAGGTCTCCAATGAGGTCCATGCTGTTGTTTTCAGCCGAGTGCTTGTACCAGAGCATCTGTGTGTAGTCGGTCCTGCCGTGTTCACAGACCATCTCCACTCGGACTCTGGACTTTGTGATGATTTCTCCCGGAGTCTGTAGGACCTCGAGACTCAGACAAGCACCTGGCAACAACACTAAATGTCACGTTTCATAGCAATAACTCTGGTGGTGAATGTTGATTTAATCCGTGAACATGGTTGATATTACCTGTTAAAACACTACAGAGGATCAGTGAGATCATTCTTCCACAACTCCGTCCTCACTGGTAGCATCAGCTTAGAAGCAACTGGTTTGAGCAGGAAGTGATGCAGACATTGACTGTTGAATAAGACCACAATAAACAAGGGGAGGGTCTTGTGAGTTAGTGAACGTGTGCGACAGGATTTGTCATCGTTGTGCATCGCTGGCTCCACAGTAGTAAACTCCACTGTGCTGCACTCGTAGGTCAGAGATGAACATGGAGGCGTTCTTGTGAGATGATCCGCTCAGATCACCATCAAAACGAAAATGCTCTTTAAAAGATTCTTCGTATTGTTTATCTCCGTAATACAAGTGTCCGATGCGTTTGAGGGCCGTCTCTCCAGGCGACTGCTGGTACCACTGCATGAGCCAGAAGTCTCCTCTTTGGTGGCTGCAGACCAGCTGGGCCTCCTTCCCCACGTTCACCAAGAGTTCTGCAGGACTCTGGTCGACTCTAACACCCAGACTGACGCCTAAAGAAAGAGTAGGTTAGCGAAGCAACAAAACAACCTGATTGTTTGACGTGATTACCGAAGATCAAACACAAGCAGACGCCGAGCATCGTGGTGTTTTTGAAACCCTGTGATTGTCTCGCTTCAGTCTCGTCGACACAAACTCCTCCTCGATACGACAAGATGTTCTAGAACTCAGACTCCCTCTGCAGCAGACTTGGCGACCTTACACCTCTTTTTGGGGTCATTTTCGTTCTGCATCTGTGGACTATTTTCCAACGATCACAGCTGTATTTTACACTTGTAATTTATATTTACAACTGTTGTGTGACCTGCTTTAATCTGTTACGTGGATTGTTTGGTCAGAAGTTTTTGGTTTGACAAACAACAAATTGACTTGATCTAAGTCAGGCGTGTCAAACTTAATCACACAGTGGTGTGTATTCATGAGACTCTGGTGATATCATATAATAACATGATACAGGGTCAACGATACAATATACAGTGATGCTGTAGTAACAAGTATATATGTGTAGTATTGTTGAGTACTTTACTCTGGTGTTGTAGTATTTACAGACCACATGACTCTTGATGAAGTCGTAACTGCTTTTATTTATTTTTGAAACAAAAATATGTCAAAACACCAGCTTAAAAAGCTGCTGGAGTCACTGTATCCTCTTGTCCTCAGTCATTACGTGCGTAGTGACTGCTGGCATCTATATGCCATTGTTAAGTGAACGTTATTTGTAAATAAATAAAAAAAACATAGAATAACAATGATGAAAATAAAATGATTTGAAGGTAAAAATCAAATCAATATTGATCATTTAATTCCCAAATGGATCGAACTGTTGGGTCAAACCAGGTCTCAAGACCACCATCGTGAGGCACTCCAGAAATATAAATGTATGATTCAGAAGCGCTGAGTTCCTGAACTGAGCAGGAGGTTTAAATGATGGAGTGATATGAACAGATGTCAGAGGAGTGACTTTATGTGTGGCTGTGAAATAAATCAACACACTGTGTGTAACTGCACACCAGTAGAAAGCCTTGTGTTCTGGTTTGACTCGAAACTTTAGTGAACTCTGCATTTTTCCGGTGTCTCCTGAGATGGTGAACTGGTTCTTGTAGCTCTCTTCCATTATTGCATCTGTAATGTCTAAGTATCCAATCAGCTTTATTTCTGTCTCTCCATAAAGCTGTTGATACCAGAATATTCTCCAGTAGGAACCAATGTCAGGTTGGCACTTTATCAGCATCTTTTTACCAGACGCTGTGATCATCTCTGCGGGCAATTGTTGGACGTCAAGACTCAGACTCAGACCTGTGAGGGACGACAGACGAGGAGAGATGGATTCATTGATGCACTAGAATATAGAAATATTGTTGATGGTACCTGTCAAGTAACTGAAGACCATCAGTCGGATCATGTTGATCTGTGAGTCACTGACGTCTCAATCTATGTTGCTCTTGTTCGACACTTGCTGAGAGGAAGTGATGAAGGAGGAGCTTTGAGTTCTTCTTTATTTATTTCACCTTCTCTCAGTGGTTTAGTGTCTCATTTCCTTGTTCCTTCTTTGTTCCTTCATTTTATAAACTTTATCAAACTGTATAAACCATGATAGAACTACTGTGGCACATAAATATGTTTTCTAAGCCAAAAAAAGAAAATAATAAAATGACAGCACTGTCGGGTATCAATACACATATATGGCCATAACTATCTTTCTAGCACGACTACTACACACTGCAGGAAACTGACCAGAAACTGTTTCCTTCAACTGAGAAAATCTCTAAACCAAGGAAAATGTTGTCATAACATGATCTAGAGCTTGTAATCCATGCGCCTGGACTATCGCAACAGTTAAATTTCATGTCTTAACAAGAAGGATCTGTCTCACCTGCAGTTGATTCAAAACTCTGCTGTGAGAATTCTGAGCCGCTCTAGTAGAAGAACTCACATTTCTCCGATCCTTAAAACTCTTCACTGGCTTCCAGCTTCTTTCAGGATCAACTTTAAAATTCTGGTTCTTACTTTCAGATCTATTCATGGTCAGACCTTCCATCAGTAGATTCTGAAACAGACTTACACCCCAGCTCGGGCTCTGAGGTCTGTGGATCAGAATCTACTGATGGTTCCTGACACACGGTTCATGACCAGAGGAGAGAAATCCTTCCAGACTGTTGCTCTTGTTCTTTGGAACGATCTTCTCTCTCTTTGTGCTTGATGATCTACTGACTCCTTTAAGAAACATCTTAAAACGTTTTTATTTGTTCAGGCTTTATCTTGATTTTCTGGAACTCCTGTTGTGTTATCAGTTTTATCTTGACCTTTAAAGTATATACTTTATTGAGTATTGTTTTGATTGTTTGAGCGCTTTGTGACCCTGGTCTAGAAAAGCGCTATACAAATAAAAATTACTTACTTACTTACTTACTATATAGAGATGGGAAATCAGGGATCATAAATCTCCTTTGTGTAACCGTGTACACGACGGTTAGAAGCTTTGATTTCACATGTAGTAGTAATTATTTTTCTAATATTCGTAGAGTGCTTTTCTAGACCAGGGTCACAAAGCGCTCAAACATTGACACCCCTGATATTTAAGGTGCCGTCGATATTTTCTTACACCCTGTTGAGTTATATTGTTATTTTCCTGGACAAGCTCAGGTGAAGAACACAAGGTTGTATCAGGCTCTGATAAAACCACAGACGCAGGTGTGAAGGAAACTCTCCATCAAAACTACATTTCTTTGAGTTTTTGTGAAGTCAAGAGTTGATTTTTGTCGCAGTGCTTCCTTCGCTGCACAGAAGTAAACGGCGTTGTGCTTCAGTCCGGCCTCAAGTATGATCAGAGACCCTTTCTTCGCTGTTTTTCCGCCAAGATTCCCTGAGAGTTTAAAATCTCCCTCAAAAGGCTCCTCCGTGGTGCCTTTGCTAAAGCTTAGGTCTCCAATGAGGTCCATGCTGTTGTTTTCAGCCGAGTGCTTGTACCAGAGCATCTGTCTGTAGCCGGTCCTGCCGTGTTCACAGACCATCTCCACTCGGACTCTGGACTTTGTGATGATTTCTCCCGGAGTCTGTAGGACCTCGAGACTCAGACAAGCACCTGGCAACAACACTAAATGTCACGTTTCATAGCAATAACTCTGGTCGTAAATGTTGATTTAATCCTTGAACATGGTTGATATTACCTGTTAAAACACTACAGAGGATCAGTGAGATCATTCTTCCACAACTCCGTCCTCACTGGTAGCATCAGCTTAGAAGCAACTGGTTTGAGCAGGAAGTGATGCAGACAATGACTGTTGAATAAGACCACAATAAACAAGGGGAGGGTCTTGTGAGTTAGTGAACGTGTGCGAGAGGATTTGTCATCGTTGTGCATCGCTGGCTCCACAGTAGTAAACTCCACTGTGCTGCACTCGTAGGTCAGAGATGAACATGGAGGCGTTCTTGTGAGATGATCCGCTCAGATCACCATCGAAACGAAAATGCTCTTTAAAAGATTCTTCGTATTCTTTCTCTGCGTATCTCAAGTGTCCGATGCGTTTGAGGGCCGTCTCTCCAGGCGACTGCTGGTACCACTGCATGAGCCAGAAGTCTCCTCTTTGGTGGCTGCAGACCAGCTGGGCCTCCTTCCCCACGTTCACCAAGAGTTCTGCAGGACTCTGGTCGACTCTAACACCCAGACTGACGCCTAAAGAAAGAGTAGGTTAGCGAAGCAACAAAACAACCCGATTGTTTGACGTGATTACCGAAGATCAAACACAAGCAGACGCCGAGCATCGTGGTGTTTTTGAAACCCTGTGATCGTCTCGCTTCAGTCTCGTCGACACAAACTCCTCCTCGATACGACGAGATGTTCTAGAACTCAGACTCCCTCTGCAGCAGACTTGGCGACCTTACACCTCTTTTTGGGGTCATTTTCTTCTGCATCTGTGGACTATTTTCCAACGATCACAGCTGTATTTTACACTTGTAATTTATATTTACAACTGTTGTGTGACCTGCTTTAATCTGTTACGTGGATTGTTTGGTCAGAAGTTTTTGGTTTGACAAACAACAAATTGACTTGATCTAAGTCAGGCGTGTCAAACTTAATCACACAGTGGTGTGTATTCATGAGACTCTGGCGATATCATAACATGATACAGGGTCAACGATACGATATACAGTGATGCTGTAGTAACAAGTATATATGTGTAGTATTGTCGAGTACTTTACTCTGGTGTTGCAGTTTTTACAGACCACATGACTCTTGATGAAGTTGTAACTGCTTTTATTTATTTTTTAAACCAAAATATGTCCAAACATCAGCTTTAAAAGCTGCTGGAGTCACTGTATCCTCTCGTCCTCAGTTATTGCAGATAAAAACATAAAATAACAATGAAAATATAAATGATTTGAAGGTAAAATCAATGCATATGAATATTGATCATTTAATTCCCAAATGGATGGAACTGACGGGTCAAACCAGGTCTCAAGACCACCATCGTGAGTCACTCCAGAAATATAAATGTATGATTCAGAAGCGCTGAGTTCCTGAACTGAGCAGGAGGTTTAATAGATGGAGTGATATGAACAGATGTCAGAGGAGTGACTTTATGTGTGGCTGTGAAATAAATAAACACACTGTGTGTAACTGCACACCAGTAGAAAGCCTTGTGTTCTGGTTTGACTCGAAACTTTAGTGAACTCTGCATTTCTCTGGTGTCTCCTGAGATGGTGAACTGGTTCTTGTAGCTCTCTTCCATTGTTGCGTCTGTATTGTATAAGTATCCAATCAGCTTTATTTCTGTCTCTCCATAAAGCTGTTGATACCAGAGTATTCTCCTGTAGGAACCACTGTCATGTTGGCACTTTATCAGCATCTCTTCACCAGACGCTGTGATCATCTCTGCGGGCAATTGTTGGACGTCAAGACTCAGACTCAGACCTGTGAGGGACGACAGACGAGGAGAGATGGATTCATTGATGCACTAGAATATAGAAATATTGTTGATGGTACCTGTCAAGTAACTGAAGACCATCAGTCGGATCATGTTGATCTGTGAGTCACTGACGTCTCAATCTATGTTGCTCTTGTTCGACACTTGCTGAGAGGAAGTGATGAAGGAGGAGCTTTGAGTTCATCTTTATTTATTCCACCTTCTCTCAGTGGTTTAGTGTCTCATTTCATTGTTCCCTCTTTGTTCCTTCATTTTATAAACTTTATCAAACTGTATAAACCATGATAGAACTACTGTGGCACATAAATATGTTTTCTAAGCCAAAAATGAAAATAATAAAATGACAGCACTGTCTGGTATCAATACACATATATGGCCATAACTATCTTTCTAGCACGACTACTATATAGAGATGGGAAATCAGGGATCATAAATCTCCTTTGTGTAACCGTGTACACGACGGTTAGAAGCTTTGATTTCACATGTACTAGTAATTATTTTTCTAATATTCGTAAAGTGCTTTTCTAGACCAGGGTCACAAAGCACTCAAACATTGACACCACTGATATTTAAGGTGCCGTCGATATTTTCTTACACCCTGTCGAGTTATATTGTTATTTTCCTGGACAAGCTCAGGTGAAGAACACAAGGTTGTATCAGGCTCTGATAAAACCACAGACGCAGGTGTGAAGGAAACTCTCCATCAAAATTACATTTCTCTGAGTTTTTGTGAAGTCAAGAGCTGATTTCTGTCGCAGTGCTTCCTTCGCTGCACAGAAGTAAACGGCGTTGTGCTTCAGTCCGGCCTCAAGTATGATCAGAGACCCTTTCTTCGCTGTGTTTCCGCCCAGATTCCCTGAGAGTTTAAAATCTCCTTCAAAAGGCTCCTCCGTGGTGGCTTTGCTAAAGCTTAGGTCTCCAATGAGGTCCATGCTGTTGTTTTCAGCCGAGTGCTTGTACCAGAGCATCTGTCTGTAGTCGGTCCTGCCGTGTTCACAGACCATCTCCACTCGGACTCTGGACTTTGTGATGATTTCTCCCGGAGTCTGTAGGACCTCGAGGCTCAGACAAGCACCTGGCAACAACACTAAATGTCACGTTTCATAGCAATAACTCTGGTCGTGAATGTTGATTTAATCCGTGAACATGGTTGATATTACCTGTTAAAACACTACAGAGGATCAGTGAGATCATTCTTCCACAACTCCGTCCTCACTGGTAGCATCAGCTTAGAAGCAACTGGTTTGAGCAGGAAGTGATGCAGACATTGACTGTTGAATAAGACCACAATAAACAAGGGGAGGGTCTTGTGAGTTAGTGAACGTGTGCGAGAGGATTTGTCATCGTTGTGCATCGCTGGCTCCACAGTAGTAAACTCCACTGTGCTGCACTCGTAGGTCAGAGATGAACATGGAGGCGTTCTTGTGAGATGATCCGCTCAGATCACCATCGAAACGAAAATGCTTTTTAAAAGATTCTTCGTATTCTTTCTCTGCGTATCTCAATTGTCCGATGCGTTTGAGGGCCGTCTCTCCAGGCGACTGCTGGTACCACTGCATGAGCCTGAAGTCTCCTCTTTGGTGGCTGCAGACCAGCTGGGCCTCCTTCCCCACGTTCACCAAGAGTTCTGCAGGACTCTGGTCGACTCTAACACCCAGACTGACGCCTAAAGAAAGAGTAGGTTAGCGAAGCAACAAAACAACCTGATTGTTTGACGTGATTACCGAAGATCAAACACAAGCAGACGCCGAGCATCGTGGTGTTTTTGAAACCCTGTGATCGTCTCGCTTCAGTCTCGTCGACACAAACTCCTCCTCGATACGACAAGATGTTCTAGAACTCAGACTCCCTCTGCAGCAGACTTGGCGACCTTACACCTCTTTTTGGGGTCATGTTCGTTCTGCATCTGTGGACTATTTTCCAACGATCACAGCTGTATTTTACACTTGTAATTTATATTTACAACTGTTGTGTGACCTGCTTTAATCTGTTACGTGGATTGTTTGGTCAGAAGTTTTTGGTTTGATAAACAACAAATTGACTTTATCTAAGTCAGGCGTGTCAAACTTAATCACACAGTGGTGTGTATTCATGAGACTCAGGTGATATCATATCATAACATGATACAGGGTCAACGTTACAATATACAGTGATGCTGTAGTAACAAGAATATGTTTGTAGTATTGTTGAGTACTTTACTCTGGTGTTGTAGAATTAACAGACCACATGACTCTTGACGAAGTCGTAACTGCTTTTATTTATTTTTTAAACCAAAATATGTCCAAACATCAGCTTAAAAAGTGGCTGGAGTCACTGTATCCTCTTGTCCTCAGTCATTACGTGCGTAGTGACTGCTGGCATCTATATGCCATTGTTAAATGAACGTTATTTGTAAATAAATAAAAAAAAACATAGAATAACAATGATGAAAATAAAATGATTTGAAGGTAAAAATCATATCAATATTGATCATTTAATTCCCAAAGGATGGAACTGACGGGTCAAACCAGGTCTCAAGACCACCATCGTGAGGCACTCCAGAAATATAAATGTATGATTCAGAAGCGCTGAGTTCCTGAACTGAGCAGGAGGTTTAAATGATGGAGTGATATGAACAGATGTCAGAGGAGTGACTTTATGTGTGGCTGTGAAATAAATCAACACACTGTGTGTAACTGCACACCAGTAGAAAGCCTTGTGTTCTGGTTTGACTCGAAACTGTAGTGAACTCTGCATTTCTCCGGTGTTTCCTGAGATGGTGAACTGGTTCTTGTAGCTCTCTTCCATTATTGCGTCTGTATTGTATAAGTATCCAATCAGCTTTAATTCTGTCTCTCCATAAAGCTGTTGATACCAGAGTATTGTCCAGTAGGAACCAATGTTATGTTGGCACTTTATCAGCATCTCTTCACCAGACGCTGTGATCATCTCTGCGGGCAATTGTTGGACGTCAAGACTCAGACTCAGACCTGTGAGGGACGACAGACGAGGAGAGATGGATTCATTGATGCACTAGAATATAGAAATATTGTTGATGGTACCTGTCAAGTAACTGAAGACCATCAGTCGGATCATGTTGATCTGTGAGTCACTGACGTCTCAATCTATGTTGCTCTTGTTCGACACTTGCTGAGAGGAAGTGATGAAGGAGGAGCTTTGAGTTCATCTTTATTTATTCCACCTTCTCTCAGTGGTTTAGTGTCTCATTTCCTTGTTCCTTCTTTGTTCCTTCATTTTATAAACTTTATCAAACTGTATAAACCATGATAGAACTACTGTAGCACATGAATATATTTTCTAAGCCAAAAATGAAAATAATAAAATGACAGCACTGTCTGGTATCAATACACATTTATGGCCATAACTATCTTTCTAGCACGACTACTATATAGAGATGGGAAATCAGGGATCATAAATCTCCTTTGTATAACCGTGTAAACGACGGTTAGAAGCTTTGATTTCACATGTACTAGTAATTATTTTTCTAATATTCGTAGAGTGCTTTTCTAGACCAGGGTGACAAAGCGCTCAAACGTTGACACCCCTGATATTTAAGGTGCCGTCGATATTTTCTTACACCCTGTTGAGTTATATTATTATTTTCCTGGACAAGCTCAGGTGAAGAACACAAGGTTGTATCAGGCTCTGATAAAACCACAGACGTAGGTGTGAAGGAAACTCTCCATCAAAACTACATTTCTCTGAGTTTTTGTGAAGTCAAGAGCTGATTTTTGTCGCAGTGCTTCTCTTGCTGCACAGAAGTAAACGGCGTTGTGCTTCAGTCCGGCCTCAAGTATGATCAGAGACCCTTTCTTCGCTGTGTTTCCGCCCAGATTCCCTGAGAGTTTCAAATCTCCCTCAAATGGCTCCTCCGTGGTGGCTTTGCTAAAGCTTAGGTCTCCAATGAGGTCCATGCTGTTGTTTTCAGCCGAGTGCTTGTACCAGAGCATCTGTCTGTAGTCGGTCCTGCCGTGTTCACAGACCATCTCCACTCGGACTCTGGACTTTGTGATGATTTCTCCCGGAGTCTGTAGGACCTCGAGGCTCAGACAAGCACCTGACAACAACACTAAATGTCACGTTTCATAGCAATAACTCTGGTGGTGAATGTTGATTTAATCCGTGAACATGGTTGATATTACCTGTTAAAACACTACAGAGGATCAGTGAGATCATTCTTCCACAACTCCGTCCTCACTGGTAGCATCAGCTTAGAAGCAACTGGTTTGAGCAGGAAGTGATGCAGACATTGACTGTTGAATAAGACCACAATAAACAATGGGAGGGTCTTGTGAGTTAGTGAACGTGTGCGACAGGATTTGTCATCGTTGTGCATCGCTGGCTCCACAGTAGTAAACTCCACTGTGCTGCACTCGTAGGTCAGAGATGAACATGGAGGCGTTCTTGTGAGATGATCCGCTCAGATCACCATCGAAACGAAAATGCTCTTTAAAAGATTCTTCGTATTGCTTCAGTTCCGAATACAAGTGTCCGATGCGTTTGAGGGCCGTCTCTCCAGGCGACTGCTGGTACCACTGCATGAGCCCCAAGTCTCCTCTTTGGTGGCTGCAGACCAGCTGGGCCTCCTTCCCCACGTTCACCAAGAGTTCTGCAGGACTCTGGTTGACTCTAACACCCAGACTGATGCCTGAAGAAAGAGTAGGTTAGTGAAGCAACAAAACAACCTGATTGTTTGACGTGATTACCGAAGATCAAACACAAGCAGACGCCGAGCATCGTGGTGTTTTTGAAACACTGTGATTGTCTCGCTTCAGTCTCGTCGACACAAACTCCTCCTCGATACGACAAGATGTTCTAGAACTCAGACTCCCTCTGCAGCAGACTTGGCGACCTTACACCTCTTTTTGGGGTCATTTTCGTTCTGCATCTGTGGACTATTTTCCAACGATCACAGCTGTATTTTACACTTGTAATTTATATTTACAACTGTTGTGTGACCTGCTTTAATCTGTTACGTGGATTGTTTGGTCAGAAGTTTTTGGTTTGACAAACAAATTGACTTGATCTAAGTCAGGCGTGTCAAACTTAATCACACAGTGGTGTGTATTCATGACACTCTGGTGATATCATATCATAACATGATACAGGGTCGACGATACGATATACAGTGATGCTGTAGTAACAAGAATATATTTGTAGTATTGTTGAGTACTTTACTCTGGTGTTGCAGAATTTACAGACCACATGACTCTTGACAAAGTCGTAACTGTTTACATTTGTTTTCAAACCAAAATATGTCCAAACATCAGCTTTAAAAGCTGCTGGAGTCACTGTATCCTCTCGTCCTCAGTCTCACGTGATTTCATTATTAGCTGCGGGACACTGATGAATGCTCCCATCTAGTGGCGGGAAGTTGAATTGTTACACAAAATGAACGTGGGATCCTGTGGGACATTAATCTTCCTTTAGCTCTATGGTGTAATTTTACATGTTTCCTAAAAAAAGAAGTAATTATTTGTGTTTTATACGTCAACATTAAAATGGAACTACTTTGATTTTGAGACGACTGTCTAGCGAGGCAGATAAAACGTCTTGGTGTTTAATAAAAATCTGTATCAAAATAATTTTAAATGATCAGCAAAGGAAGCTGCAAATTACAAAAATGCATTTTTCAGTGTCAATTGAATTGAATATGTACATTTTTATAATTCTTACCAGGAACATGGACGATTTCTCCATTTCCTGGAAGTCAAAAAACTGCATTAGCACCATATGAATTACAAGTTTAAATGACCATCATGTTTAAAACATAGTATTCTTATCCCTCTGCTTCTGTGTCCAAATGGTTCATACACTTGTTATCAAGTTGTTCTAAATGTCTCTCTTGTTCATCAATGTGCCATTTACTAAGTTTCATAAAATAATTTCCCTATTATCCAGCGAGAATTCTGACCCACTCAAGTAGAAGAACTCACATTTCTCCGATCCTTAATACTCTTCACTGGCTTCCAGTTTCTTTCAGGATCAACTTTAAAATTCTGGTTCTTACTTTCAGAGCTATTCATGGTCAGACCTTCCATCAGTGATCTGATCCAGCCTTACACCCCAGCTCGGGCTCTGAGGTCTGTGGATCAGAATCTACTGATGGTTCCTGAACACGGTTCAGGACCAGAGGAGAGAAATCTTTTCAGGCTGTTGCTCCTAAGCTTTGGAACGATCTTCCTCTCTCTTTGTGCTTGATGGAGTCTACTGACTCCTTTAAGAAACATCTTAAGACGTTTCTATTTGTTCAGGCTTTTCCTTGAATTTCTCGAACTCCTGTGTTGTTCTCAGTATTATCTTGATCTTTAAAGTATGTACTTTTTTGAGTATTGTTTTGATTGTCTAAGCGCTTTGTGACCCTGGTCTCGAAAAGCGCTATATAATTAAATATCACTTACTTACTTACTACTTTCATTTCACTCTTTCACGTACTTCCAGTGCAGCTAGAGCACAGCGGTGAGTCCTCTGACTCTCTCCTACTACACTGTGAATGTTCGAGGTTTCAGCTCTGAGCCGCAGGACTCTGTCACACTGTGTAGATGCACACAAGTAAACGGCCTCATCGTTCAGACTAACGTTCTCTATCGTCAACGTGCAGTTCTGTCCAGCCTTGGCGCTCCCTCCTATCTTCACGTCCACGCCGGGCTCCACACTGTCGTATCTCACATTGAGGTACCCCAGCAACTGTAGACCCCCTCGATTCCTCTGCTTGTACCAGAGAACTTTATCGTAGTTTTCAAGATTATTTACGCAGCGGATTACTGCTGTTTCCCCGGAGCTGAGTTGCATGTTTTCAGGAAATTGGCGAACCGGGTCGGTTTCATTGGAACCTGTGGAGAGAAAACCAGTACTTTAAATATAAATACTGATGAAATGTAACGAAAACATGACACAAAGAAACTAAAGTAATACAAAAATGTGGACTTTACTACTATCAGCTGCTGATTGTTTCATACTAGAAGTACATATTTATACAGTAAATACCTGAAATGAAATGAACGTTCAGAAGAAAAAGGAAAACGATCATCATGATTGTGAGTCAAGAGAAGCTTGTCGGTGAACGAGTGAAAACATTTCCTGATTGACAGCTTGGAGGGTAAAAAAGGCGGAGCTTCTGACGACATCTCACTCTTTTGGTCGATATCAACTGTGTTTGAGGAAGAATCTGGTGATATATGTATCACAACACACGGTCAATGATACCATACATGATAGTGATACTTTAGTAACAAGTATAAATGTGTAGTATTGTCGAGGACTTGACTCTGGTGTTGTGATAGTGTAGTCACAAGGATATATGTGTGGTATTGTCGAGTACTTGACTCTGGTGTTGTGATAGTGTAGTAACAAGTATATATGTGTAGTATTGTCCAGTACTTGACTCTGGTGTTGTGATAGTGTAGTAACAAGTATATATGTGTAGTATTGCTGAGTACTTGACTCTGGTGTTGTGATAGTGTAGTAACAAGTATATATGTGTAGTATTGTCCAGTACTTGACTCTGGTGTTGTGATAGTGTAGCAACAAGTATATATGTGTAACATTGTCGAGTACTTGACTCTGGTGTTGTGATAGTGTAGTAACAAGTATATATGTGTAGTATTGTCGAGTACTTGACTCTGGTGTAGTGATAGTATAATAACAAGTATATATGTGTAGTATTGTCGAGTACTTGACTCTGGTGTAGTGATAGTATAATAACAAGTATATATGTGTAGTATTGCTGAGTACTTGACTCTGGTGTTGTGATAGTGTAGCAACAAGTATATATGTGTAGTATTTTCCAGTACTTGACTCTGGTGTTGTGATAGTGTAGTAACAAGTATATATGTGTAATATTGCTGAGTACTTGACTCTGGTGTTAACCATTTAGTTTCATCTACAGGCTGCTCCTGTGAGACCTGAGCGTACAAACCAACACCAGAATGTTGTAAGGTTTTTGTTTTGAGGATCAGCAGCACGTCTCACTGTGGGCACTGGCAGCACAGAAGTAAACCCCAGTGTTCTGCTCACTAACTCCCCGTAACTTCAACTTGCAGTCCTTGTTTGCGTTTGCGTTTCCTTCTATCGTGACATTAACTCCAGGCTGCATCGTGGGATAATCCGCGTACATGTATCCTAGCAACTTGAACTGTTGGCCGCTCTGCCGGTACCACAGGATTACATTGTAGGTGTCGATATGATGGACACAGTTGATGGTGGCATTTTCTCCAGGGTTCTTTATCATCTCCGGCGGAGTCTGCTCCACTTTTCCAGTCAGAGATGATCCTGTGAAAAGAGTTTTGAAGACGTTAACGGTGTAAAAAAAACCCTAGTGTTCCTTTTAGGAATTGCAATAAAGTCACCGTCAGTCAGCATGAGTTTCAAAGCACACCACACTATGAAGTAGATCATGCTGGTCCACCGTGAGAAGATGTGTGATCAATGTTCCTCTGGCTCTCTAACCACTGTTTGTGGGTGGCAACATTTGAGCCGTCACTTCCTGTCTGAGAGTCTTTTTGGTGTGTGTGTGTGTGTGTGTGTGTGTGTGTGTGTGTGTGTGTGTGTGTGTGTGTGTGTGTGTGTGTGGCACAACGGTTTGCCATCGTTACAATGATATATTCTTCTCATTTATGACCGAGAGCGAACTCATTCTAGTCATGCAACTTAAGATAAACATTTACCAAAATGATTACATGTAATTAAGCCTTTAAAAACGACATAATTAATATTATAATGGGAAATATTTTTCTACTTGGAAATTCATGTTCTAATTTATTAAAGTTTGGGATATTAATTTCAGCTAAAATCTGTATTTTAAATTAAAAAGTCGCATTTAAGAAGCAACTTGATCCTTTATGTCAGTTTGTTAACAAACGTTATGCTGTATTTGTCAAAAGTGCAACAGACATTTCACAGCATCATGGTTCTGACACTGGGGGTGTAGCCAAAAACAATGATACCAAAAGTTGCGTATTGCTGCTTTTAATATAAGTTTTGTTACATCTTGTCTTCTAGCTAGTACAACAACTGATGTAAAAAATGTAATTTGAAATCAGAATTTATTTTTTGGATGAGACGCCGCCTCCTAAAACACCTTTCAAGGGCGACACTGCTTCTTTCTTTCCAACCAAAAATTTTAAATATCAACAAGAGACGAGACACTGCAATACCCCAAAAATGATTTTTAACAAATTATAAAAACAAACAAAACAACTACGTTAAAGTGTGTGAAGAACCTAAAAACCTTCTGACATGACCACGAATAACTATCTTTGTCCCACTTCACACCTCAATGGATGACAAATATTCCAGCAGCTGTGTTATGAGTTTGGCTTTCGCTCAAGACACATCAAAGTGTGGCAGCGAAGCTGAGTTTGATGACAGTTAATTCGGCTTTTTGCATCTCTGTGCGACACTAGCAGCACAGAAATACACGGCTCCGTCCTCTGCTGCCGTTGCTTTATGCACCCGGAGAGTGGATTGGCTTTTTCCGTTTCCCTTCACCTCGTACCTTTCCTTAAAATCATCTTCTACAGCTGGAGAAGTGAATCGTACAGAACCAACGAGCAGCATTTGACTTGTGCCTGCTGGCTGTTTGTACCACAGGATCATGTTAAAAAAAGAGCTTGAGTGACTGCAGTTTATTGTCAGTTCTTCTCCAGGATGTCGGATCAGGTCGGCTGGAGTCTGATGGACGTCCCAGCTAGTGTCTGTGGATACAGGAGGAATGTTGTGAAGAAAGAAAGAACAAATGAATATCAACCATCGGATCATGATTCTTGAAGTCGCGCGAGTGATGAGAGTTTGACGTTAGTTTTCTTCTGGCAGGATGTGGCGCTCGTTGATGCAGGAAGTGACTCTTTCCACATTTCTGAGACTTCCTGTCGCAGTGAGTGAGACTCAGATCAAGTTGTTATTTTAGAATGTGCTGATTCGATCTGTATGATGTGTTCCGAGGATTGACTGTTATTTTATACTTTTAGATTTAAAGATATATTGACGGAGACGTTGGATCTTTTTTCTACTTATTGTATTTATTATTGAATTTCATTGCATTTATTTTTATTCTTTTGTTTTACTTTAACCCGGCATGATTAAAACTTCTTGCAAATAAAAGCACAAGGTATTTGGCGATGCGTATCAGGATACAGGGGCAACAATACTACATGTTACCATAGTAACAAGGATATATTTCTAGTATTGTCCAGTACTTGACTCTGGTGTGGAAGTATTTACAGACCACATGACTCTTGACGAAGTTGTAACTGCTTTCATTTGTTTTCAAACCAAAATATGTCCAAACATCAGCTTTAAAAGCTGCTGGAGTCACTGTATCCTCTCGTCCTCAGTCGTAACTGCTTTCATTTGTTTTCAAACCAAAATATGTCCAAATATCAGCTTTAAAAGCTGCTGTACTCACTGTATCCTCTCGTCCTCAGTCTCACGTGATTTCATTATTAGCTGCCGGACACTGATGAATGCATGAATGAATTGTAACACAAAATGAACGTGGGATCCTGTGGGACATTAATCTTCCTTTAGCTCTATGGTGTAATTTTACATGTTTCCTAAAAAAAGAAGTAATTATTTGTGTTTTATACGTCAACATTAAAATGGAGCTGCTTTGATTTTGAGACGACTGTCTAGCGAGGCAGATAAAACGTCTTGGTGTTTAATAAAGATCTGTATCAAAATAAGTTTAAATGATCAGCAAAGGAAGCTGCCAATTACAAAAATGCATTTTTCAGTGTCAATTGAATTGAATATGTACATTTTTATAATTTTTACCAGGAACATGGACGATTTCTCCATTTCCTGGAAGTCAAAACACTGCATTAGCACCATATGAATTACAAGTTTAAACGACCATCATGTTTAAAACATAGTATTCTTATCCCTCTGCTTCTGTGTCCAAATGGTTCATACACTTGTGAAAAGTTGTTCTAAATGTCTCTCTTGTTCATCAATGTGCCATTTACTAAGTTTCATAAAATAGTTTCCCTATTATCCAGCGAGAATTCTGACCCACTCAAGTAGAAGAACTCACATTTCTCCGATCCTTAATACTCTTCACTGGCTTCCAGTTTCTTTCAGGATCAACTTTAAAATTCTGGTTCTTACTTTCAGATCTATTCATGGTCAGACCTTCCATCAGTGATCTGATCCAGCCTTACACCCCAGCTCGGGCTCTGAGGTCTGTGGATCAGAATCTACTTATGGTTCCACGCACACGGCTCAGGACCAGAGGAGAGAAATCTTTTCAGGCTGTTGCTCCTAAGCTTTGGAACGATCTTCTCTCTCTTTGTGCTTGATGGAGTCTACTGACTCCTTTAAGAAACATCTTAAGACGTTTCTATTTGTTCAGGCTTTTCCTTGAATTTCTCGAACTCCTGTGTTGTTCTCAGTATTATCTTGATCTTTAAAGTATGTACTTTTTTGAGTATTGTTTTGATTGTCTAAGCGCTTTGTGACCCTGGTCTCGAAAAGCGCTATATAATTAAATATTACTTACTTACTTACTACTTTCATTTCACTCTTTCACGTACTTCCAGTGCAGCTAGAGCACAGCGGTGAGTCCTCTGACTCTCTCCTACTACACTGTGAATGTTCAAGGTTTCAGCTCTGAGCCGCAGGACTCTGTCACACTGTGTAGATGCACACAAGTAAACGGCCTCGTCGTTCAGACTAACGTTCTCTATCGTCAACGTGCAGTTCTGTCCAGCCTTGGCGCTCCCTCCTATCTTCACGTCCACGCCGGGCTCCACACTGTCGTATCTCACATTGAGGTACCCCAGTAACTGTAGACCCCCTCGATTCCTCTGCTTGTACCAGAGAACTTGATCGTAGTTTTCAATATTATTTACGCAGCGGATTACTGCCGTTTCCCCGGAGCTGAGTTGCATGTTTTCAGGAAATTGGCGAACCGGGTCGGTTTCATTGGAACCTGTGGAGAGAAAACCAGTACTTTAAATATAAATACTGATGAAATGTAACGAAAACATGACACAAAGAAACTAAAGTAATACAAAAATGTGGACTTTACTACTATCAGCTGCTGATTGTTTCATACTAGAAGTACATATTTATACAGTAAATACCTGAAATGAAATGAACGTTCAGAAGAAAAAGGAAAACGACTATCATGATTGTGAGTCAAGAGAAGCTTGTCGGTGAACGAGTGAAAACATTTCCTGATTGACAGCTTGGAGGGTAAAAAAGAGTTTTGAAGACGTTAACGGTGTAAAAAAAACCCTAGTGTTCCTTTTAGGAATTGCAATAAAGTCACCGTCAGTCAGCATGAGTTTCAAAGCACACCACACTATGAAGTAGATCATGCTGGTCCACCGTGAGAAGATGTGTGATCGATGTTCCTCTGGCTCTCTCACCACTGTTTGTGGGTGGCAACATTTTAGCCGTCACTTCCTGTCTGAGAGTCTTTTTGGTGTGTGTGTGTGTGTGTGTGTGTGTGGGTGTGTGGGTGTGTGTGTGTGTGTGTGTGTGTGTGTGTGTGTGTGTGTGTGTGTGTGTGTGTGTGTGTGTGTGTGTGTGTGTGTGTGGTGGCACGACGGTTTGCCATCGTTACAATGATTTATTCTTCTCATTTATGACTGAGAGCGAACTCATTCTAGTCATGCAATGAAGATAAACATTTACCAAAATTATTACATGTAACTAAGCCTTTAAAAAACGACATAATTAATATTATAAAGGGAAGTATTTTTCTACTTGGAAATTCATGTTGTAATTTCTTAAAGTTTGGGATATTAATTTCAGCTAAAATCTGTATTTTAAATTAAAAAGTCGCATTTAAGAAGTTGGTTTTGATATTGGTTTGATTTTAAACAGTCATGACTTGTGTGAGAATCAACTAGAAGTAACTACACGACTACTTTAAACAATGTTATTCAAGGTAACGTTGCCTTTTATACCAGTGAGTCATTAATAGATTTTTAATTAAACGAGAAACTGACACAACAAGATCCTTTATCTCATTTTGTTAACGAATGTTATGCTGTATTTGTCAAAAGCGCAACAGAGATTTCACAGCATCAAGGTTCTGACACTGGGGTGTAGCCAAAATCAATGATACCAAAAGTTGCGTATTGCTGCTTTTAATATAGGTTTTGTTACATCTTGTTGTTAGATTGGAAATTATTATACACTATACGTATACGCCATAGTTAAATTATATTTTGATTATCTTTTTAGCATTAAAGTAAAAATGACTAGCTTCATCTAAGAGCTTAAACGTTTGAATACACATTCACAACCAACATTTCACTCCAGACTGATTTACACTGTTTCAAGAAAAGCTTGCAGCAGACTTAGAGCTCAAACAGCGATTTAGTTTAACATCTGTCGTCTGCCCTTTTTCACACCTGTGGGCGTGAAACAAAAGAGCAAAACGGAACACACCCAAAAAAGGGGGGCTGGAAGACAAAGGAACTTGCCCACACAACAGGGAAGCAAGGAAGTTACTCTCCAGGTGACCCGAGACATGAAGAAACGTGAAAGAACCACTGCCCCGGAAGAAACGACCCCCTGGACAGGAAACTTTCCCTTAAATACAGCGAAGCCCCATAACACGGGACCGTCTTTCCCGGAGCTATTGACCTGTAGAGCTGCCGGCAAAGAGCGAGTCCTTTCGATCGTAAAGTTGTATCTTTGTTTGACTTGAAGCGGCGAATAAACGACCCGTACACTCTGCATTTTGACCTTTTCTCTCCATAAAGCAAAGTATTAAGACCCGGACGTGACGTTGGTTGGAGCGACAGAAACGGACTAAGTTTTAATCGTTTTATTGTCTTCTAGCTAGTACAACAACTGATGGAAAAATCTAATTTGAAATCACAATTTATTTTTTGGATGAGACGCCGCCTCCTAAAACACCTTTCAAGGGCGACACTGCTACTTTCTTTCTAACTAAAATTTTTAAATATCAACAGGAGCCGAGACTCTGCAATTCTACATTTTAGACTTGCATTTCCCCCAAAAATGATTATTAACAAATTATTAAAAAAAACAAAACAACTATGTTAAATTGTGTGACGAACCTAAAAACTTTCTGACATGACCATGAATGACTATCTTTGTCCCACTTCACACCTCAATGGATGACAAATATTCCAGCAGCTGTGTTATGAGTTTGGCTTTCGCTCAAGACACATCAAAGTGTGGCAGCGAAGCTGAGTTTGATGACAGTTAATTCGGCTTTTTGCATCTCTGTGCGTAACTAGCAGCACAGAAATACACGGCTCCGTCCTCTGCTGCCGTCGCTTTATGCACCCGGAGAGTGGATTGGCTTTTTCCGTTTCCCTTCACCTCGTACCTTTCCTTAAAATCATCTTCTACAGCTGGAGAAGTGAATCGTACAAAACCAACGAGCAGCATTTGACTTGTGCCTGCTGGCTGTTTGTACCACAGGATCATGTCAAAAAAAGAGCTTGAGTGACTGCAGTTTATTGTCAGTTCTTCTCCAAGATGTCGGATCAGGTCGGCTGGAGTCTGATGGACGTCCTCGCTAGAGTCTGTGGATACAGGAGGAATGTTGTGAAGAAAGAAAGAACAAATGAATATCAACCATCGGATCATGATTCTTGAAGTCGCGCGAGTGATGAGAGTTTGACGTTAGTTTTCTTCTGGCAGGATGTGGCGCTCGTTGATGCAGGAAGTGACTCTTTCCACCTTTCTGAGACTTCCTGTCGCAGTGAGTGAGACTCAGATCAAGTTGTTATTTTAGAATGTGCTGATTCGATCTGTATGATGTGTTCCGAGGATTGACTGTTATTTTATACTTTTAGATTTAAAGATTCATTGATGGAGACATTAGATATTTTTTCTACTTGTATTCTTATTGTATTTATTAATGAATTTTATTGTATTTATTTGTATTCTTTTGTTTTATTTTATGATTAAAACTTCTTGCAAATGAAAGTACAAGGTATCTGGCGATGTGTATCAGGATACAGGGGCAACAATACTTTATGTTAACGTAATAACAAGGATATATTTCTAGTATTGTCAGAATTTACAGACCACATGACTCTTGACGAAGTCGTAACTGCTTTCTTTTGTTTTCAAACCAAAATATGTCCAAACATCAGCTTTAAAAGCTGCTGGAGTCACTGTATCCTCTCGTCCTCAGTCATTGCCGGGATCTCAGAGGATTTTCTTTAGGTGCGTAGTAACTGCTGGCATCTATATTCCATTTATATTTGAACGTTAATTGTAAATAAAAAAATAAAAAATAAAAAAACAACGATACAAAAAAAAATGATTTGAAGGTAAAATCATATGAATATTGATAATTTAATTCCCAAACAGATGGAACTGACGGGTCAAACCAGGTCTCAAGACCACCATCGTGAGTCACTCCAGAAATATAAATGTATGATTTAGAAGCGCTGAGTTCCTGAACTGAGCAGGAGGTTTAAATGATGGAGTGATATGAACAGATGTCAGAGGAGTGACTTCATGTGTGGCTGTGAAAAAAATCAACACACTGTGTGTAACTGCACACCAGTAGAAAGCCTTGTGTTCTGGTTTGACTCGAAACTGTAGTGAACTCTGCTCTTCATCGGTGTCTCCTGAGATGGTGAACTGGTTCTTGTAGCTCTCTTCCATCCATGCATTTGTATAGAATAAGTATCCAATCAGCTTTATTTCTGTCTCTCCATAAAGCTGTTGATACCAGAGTATTATCCAGTCGGAACCAATGTTATGTTGGCACTTTATCAGCATCTCTTCACCAGACGCTGTGATCATCTCTGCGGGCAATTGTTGGACGTCAAGACTCAGACTCAGACCTGTAAGGGACGACAGACGAGGAGAGATGGATTCATTGATGCACTAGAATATAGAAATATTGTTGATGGTACCTGTCAAGTAACTGAAGACCATCAGTCGGATCATGTTGATCTGTGAGTCACTGACGTCTCAATCTATGTTGCTCTTGTTCGACACTTGCTGAGAGGAAGTGATGAAGGAGGAGCTTTGAGTTCTTCTTTATTTATTCCACCTTCTCTCAGTGGTTTAGTGTCTCATTTCACTGTTCCTTCTTTGTTCCTTCATTTTATAAACTTTATCAAACTGTATAAACCATGATAGAACTACTGTGGCACATAAATATGTTTTCTAAGCCTAAGATGAAAATAATAAAATGACAGCACTGTCTGGTATCAATACACATATATGGCCATAACTATCTTTCTAGCACGACTACTATATAGAGATGGGAAATCAGGGATCATAAATCTCCTTTGTGTAACCGTGTACACGACGGTTAGAAGCTTTGATTTTACATGTACTAGTAATTATTTTTCTAATATTTGTAGAGTGCTTTTCTAGACCAGGGTCACAAACATCTCAGACCACAAGTCCAGTACGCACGAGACCCCCTGCAGTTTGCCTACCGGCCAGCAGTTGGTGTGGAAGATGCCATCCTTCACCTCCTGCATCAGACCTACTCCCACCTGGATAAAGGAAGTGATTCAGTGAGGATCCTGTTCCTGGACTTTTCTAGTGCCTTCAACACTATCCAGCCCATTCTGCTGCAGGACAAATTGACACAGATGCATGTGGACCCTGGTCTGGTCTCCTGGATTACGGATTATCTTACTGATCGACCACAGTATGTCAGGCTGAAGGACATCACGTCTGACACTGTGGTGTGCAGTACAGGAGCACCTCAGGGGACAGTACTGGCCCCTCTCCTCTTCACCATCTACACTTCAGACTTCTGCTACAACTCAGAGCTGAGTCTCGTCCAGAAGTATGCTGACAACACTGCCATTGTTGGATGCATCAGGGACAACAGCGAAGACCAGTATAGGAGTCTGATACGTGACTTTGTGGATTGGAGTGAGAGGAACCACTTGCAGCTGAACACCTCAAAGACCAAGGAGCTGGTCTTGGACTTTGGGAGGTCCAGGACAAAGCCACGTCCAGTGTCCATGAGAGGCGACGAGGTGGAGATAGTTGACAACTATAAGTACCTCTGTGTGTGGATGGACAGTAAACTGGTCCTGCAACACAGACCATGTATATAATAAGTGTCAGAGTAGACTGTTCTTTCTCTCTGCATGTTCTACCAGTCTGTGGTGTCCTCTTCTATGCTGTGGTGTGTTGAGGTGTAAATGTGTCCAAGAGGAGTGTCAACAGGTTGGACAGGTTGATCAGGAGGGCTGGCTCTGTGGTTGGAATGAAGCTGGACTCACTGGTGACAGTTGCTGAGAGGAGATCACTGAACAAACTACTGTCCATCATGGATGATGACAGTCATCCTCTGAAAACTGTCATCAGTGAGCAGAGAAGCAGATGAAGCACGAATGATCCTACCATGATACAACACCAATAGACTCAAGGACTCATTCATTCCTCGGGCTATTAAATTATACAATTCTGAGTTCGGGGGCAGGAGTGGAGTGAAAGTATCTGGATGTTCTGTTCTATGTTAGTCTTTGTATCCTTTGTCTTTGTTGTTTTTCTTTGATCTATGTTCTTTGTCTTTATCTTGAGACTTAGATTGTGTCATCTTGTTCTTTTTTTAAACAATTTCCCAAAGGAGACCTCCTGAGGGATCAATAAAGTTTTACCTTTTAACTTACCTTACCTTAGAAAGCGCTCAAACGTTGACACCCCTGATATTTAAGGTGCCATCGATATTTTCTTACACCCTGTTGAGTTATATTGTTATTTTCCTGGACAAGCTCAGGTGAAGAACACAAGGTTGTATCAGGCTCTGATAAAACCACAGACGCAGGTGTGAAGGAAACTCTAGATCAAAACTACATTTCTCTGAGTTTTTGTGAAGTCAAGAGCTGATTTTTGTCGCAGTGCTTCTGTCGCTGCACAGAAGTAAACGGCGTTGTGCTTCAGTCCGGCCTCAAGTATGATCAGAGACCCTTTCTTCGCTGTGTTTCCGCCCAGATTCCCTGAGAGTTTAAAATCTCCTTCAAAAGGCTCCTCCGTGGTGGCTTTGTTATATCTTAGGTCTCCAATGAGGTCCATGCTGTTGTTTTCAGCCGAGTGCTTGTACCAGAGCATCTGTCTGTAGTCGGTCCTGCCGTGTTCACAGACCATCTCCACTCGGACTCTGGACTTTGTGATGATTTCTCCCGGAGTCTGAAGGACCTCGAGGCTCAGACAAGCACCTGGCAACGACACTAAATGTCACGTTTCATAGCAATAACTCTGGTGGTGAATGTTGATTTAATCCGTGAACATGGTTGATATTACCTGTTAAAACACTACAGAGGATCAGTGAGATCATTCTTCCACAACTCCGTCCTCATTGGTAGCATCAGCTTAGAAGCAACTGGTTTGAGCAGGAAGTGATGCAGACATTGACTGTTGAATAAGACCACAATAAACAAGGGGAGGGTCTTGTGAGTTAGTGAACGTGTGCGACAGGATTTGTCTTCGTTGTGCATCGCTGGCTCCACAGTAGTAAACTCCACTGTGCTGCACTCGTAGGTCAGAGATGAACATGGAGGTGTTCTTGTGAGATGATCCGCTCAGATCACCATCAAAACGAAAATGCTCTTTAAAAGATTCTTCGTATTGCTTCTGTGCGGAATACAAGTGTCCGATGCGTTTGAGGGCCGTCTCTCCAGGCGACTGCTGGTACCACTGCATGAGCGGGAAGTCTCTTCTTTGGTGGCTGCAGACCAGCTGGGCCTCCTTCCCCACGTTCACCAAGAGTTCTGCAGGACTCTGGTCGACTCTAACACCCAGACTGACGCCTAAAGAAAGAGTAGGTTAGCGAAGCAACAAAACAACCTGATTGTTTGACGTGATTACCGAAGATCAAACACAAGCAGACGCCGAGCATCGTGGTGTTTTTGAAACCCTGTGATCGTCTCGCTTCAGTCTCGTCGACACAAACTCCTCCTCGATACGACAAGATGTTCCAGAAGTCAGACTCCATCTGCAGCAGACTTGGCGACCTTACACCTCTTTTTGGGGTCATTTTCTTCTGCATCTGTGGACTATTTTCCAATGATCACAGCTGTATTTTACACTTGTAATTTATATTTACAACTGTTGTGTGACCTGCTTTAATCTGTTACGTGGATTGTTTGGTCAGAAGTTTTTGGTTTGACAAACAACAAATTGACTTGATCTAAGTCAGGCGTGTCAAACTTAATCACACAGTGGTGTGTATTCATGAGACTCTGGCGATATCATATCATAACATGATACAGGGTCAACGATACGATATACAGTGATGCTGTAGTAACAAGAATATGTTTGTAGTATTGTCCAGTACTTGACTCTGGTGTTGCAGAATCTTCAGACCACATGATTCTTGATGAAGTCGTAACTGTTTTTATTTAGCTTTTGTTAGATTAAAAATTATTATACACTATACGTATACGCCATACTTAAATTAATGCAAAAACCATAATCAAAATATAAAGTATACATGACTCGCTTCATCTAAGAGCTTAAACGTTTGAAAACACATTCACAATCAACATTTCACTCAGACTGATTTACACTGTTTCAAGACAAGCTTAGAACAGACGTAGAGTCATGACAACGGTTATTTAAATGTCGATTTGTCACACACCGGGACACACCCGTGAGTGTGGGGCTAGGAGACAGGAACCCCCACCCAAGAATATTTGAATGATTAGAAAAGGAAACAAAGTAGGAAGAATTCTCCACAGGAGATCGTGACACAGGGAGTTTGAAGGAACCAATAGGGCGATAGGGAGAGGACCTCTGCCCAGAAATTTGCCTTAAATATTGGATCCTGTGGGACATTAATCTTACTTTAGCTCTATGGTGTAATTTTACATGTTTCCTAAAAAAAGAAATAATTATTTGTGTTTTATACGTCAACATTAAAATGGAACTACTTTGATTTTGAGACGACTGTCTAGCGAGGCAGATAAAACGTCTTGGTGTTTAATAAAAATCTGTATCAAAATAATTTTAAATGATCAGCAAAGGAAGCTGCAAATTACAAAAATGCATTTTTCAGTGTCAATTGAATTGAATATGTACATTTTTATAATTTTTACCAGGAACATGGACGATTTCTCCATTTCCTGGAAGTCAAAAAACTGCATTAGCACCATATGAATTACAAGTTTAAATGACCATCATGTTTAAAACATAGTATTCTTATCCCTCTGCTTCTGTGTCCAAATGGTTCATACACTTGTTATCAAGTTGTTCTAAATGTCTCTCTTGTTCATCAATGTGCCATTTACTAAGTTTCATAAAATAGTTTCCCTATTATCCAGCGAGAATTCTGACCCACTCAAGTAGAAGAACTCACATTTCTCCGATCCTTAATACTCTTCACTGGCTTCCAGTTTCTTTCAGGATCAACTTTAAAATTCTGGTTCTTACTTTCAGAGCTATTCCTGGTCAGGCTCCTCCTTACATCACTGATCTGATCCAGCCTTACACCCCAGCTCGGGCTCTGAGGTCTGTGGACCAGAATCTACTGATGGTTCCTGAACACGCTTCTGGACCAGAGGAGAGAAATCTTTTCAGGCTGTTGCTCCTAAGCTTTGGAACGATCTTCCTCTCTCTTTGTGCTTGATGATCTACTGACTCCTTTAAGAAACATCTTAAGACGTTTCTATTTGTTCAGGCTTTTCCTTGAATTTCTCGAACTCCTGTGTTGTTCTCAGTATTATCTTGATCTTTAAAGTATGTACTTTTTTGAGTATTGTTTTGATTGTCTAAGCGCTTTGTGACCCTGGTCTCGAAAAGCGCTATATAATTAAATATTACTTACTTACTTACTACTTTCATTTCACTCTTTCACGTACTTCCAGTGCAGCTAGAGCACAGCGGTGAGTCCTCTGACTCTCTCCTACTACACTGTGAATGTTCGAGGTTTCAGCTCTGAGCCGCAGGACTCTGTCACACTGTGTAGATGCACACAAGTAAACGGCCTCGTCGTTCACACTAACGTTCTCTATCGTCAACGTGCAGTTCTGTCCAGCCTTGGCGCTCCCTCCTATCTTCACGTCCACGCCGGGCTCCACACTGTCGTATCTCACATTGAGGTACCCCAGCAACTGTAGACCCCCTCGATTCCTCTGCTTGTACCAGAGAACTTTATCGTAGTTTTCAAGATTATTTACGCAGCGGATTACTGCTGTTTCCCCGGAGCTGAGTTGCATGTTTTCAGGAAATTGGCGAACCGGGTCGGTTTCATTGGAACCTGTGGAGAGAAAACCAGTACTTTAAATATAAATACTGATGAAATGTAACGAAAACATGACACAAAGAAACTAAAGTAATACAAAAATGTGGACTTTACTACTATCAGCTGCTGATTGTTTCATACTAGAAGTACATATTTATACAGTAAATACCTGAAATGAAATGAACGTTCAGAAGAAAAAGGAAAACGATCATCATGATTGTGAGTCAAGAGAAGCTTGTCGGTGAACGAGTGAAAACATTTCCTGATTGACAGCTTGGAGGGTAAAAAAGGCGGAGCTTCTGACGGCATCTCACTCTTTTGGTCGATATCAACTGTGTTTGAGGAAGAATCTGGTGATATATGTATCACGACACACGGTCAATGATACCATACATGATAGTGATACTTTAGTAACAAGTATAAATGTGTAGTATTGTCGAGGACTTGACTCTGGTGTTGTGATAGTGTAGTCACAAGGATATATGTGTAGTATTGTCGAGTACTTGACTCTGGTGTTGTGATAGTGTAGTCACAAGGATATATGTGTAGTATTGTCGAGTACTTGACTCTGGTGTTGTGATAGTGTAGTAACAAGTATATATGTGTAGTATTGTCCAGTACTTGACTCTGGTGTTGTGATAGTGTAGTAACAAGTATATATGTGTAGTATTGTCCAGTACTTGACTCTGGTGTTGCGATAGTGTAGCAACAAGTATATATGTGTAATATTGTCGAGTACTTGACTCTGGTGTTGTGATAGTGTAGTAACAAGTATATATGTGTAGTATTGTCGAGTACTTGACTCTGGTGTAGTGATAGTATAATAACAAGTATATATGTGTAGTATTGCTGAGTACTTGACTCTGGTGTTGTGATAGTGTAGCAACAAGTATATATGTGTAGTATTTTCCAGTACTTGACTCTGGTGTTGTGATAGTGTAGTAACAAGTATATATGTGTAATATTGCTGAGTACTTGACTCTGGTGTTAACCATTTAGTTTCATCTACAGGCTGCTCCTGTGAGACCTGAGCGTACAAACCAACACCAGAATGTTGTAAGGTTTTTGTTTTGAGGATCAGCAGCACGTCTCACTGTGGGCACTGGCAGCACAGAAGTAAACCCCAGTGTTCTGCTCACTAACTTCCCGTAACTTCAACTTGCAGTCCTTGTTTGCGTTTGCGTTTCCTTCTATCGTGACATTAACTCCAGGCTGCATCATGGGATTATCCGCGTACATGTATCCTAGCAACTTGAACTGTTGGCCGCTCTGCCGGTACCACAGGATTACATTGTAGGTGTCGATATGATGGACACAGTTGATGGTGGCATTTTCTCCAGGGTTCTTTATCATCTCCGGCGGAGTCTGCTCCACTTTTCCAGTCAGAGATGATCCTGTGAAAAGAGTTTTGAAGACGTTAACGGTGTAAAAAAAACCCTAGTGTTCCTTTTAGGAATTGCAATAAAGTCACCGTCAGTCAGCATGAGTTTCAAAGCACACCACACTATGAAGTAGATCATGCTGGTCCACCGTGAGAAGATGTGTGATCGATGTTCCTCTGGCTCTCTCACCACTGTTTGTGGGTGGCAACATTTTAGCCGTCACTTCCTGTCTGAGAGTCTTTTTGGTGTGTGTGTGTGTGTGTGTGTGTGTGTGTGTGTATATGTGTGTGTGTGTGTGTGTGTGTGTGTGTGTGTGTGTGTGTGTGTGTGTGTGGTGGCACGACGGTTTGCCATCGTTACAATGATTTATTCTTCTCATTTATGACTGAGAGCGAACTCATTTTAGTCATGCAATGAAGATAAACATTTACCAAAATTATTACATGTAACTAAGCCTTTAAAAAACGACATAATTAATATTATAAAGGGAAGTATTTTTCTACTTGGAAATTCATGTTGTAATTTCTTAAAGTTTGGGATATTAATTTCAGCTAAAATCTGTATTTTAAATTAAAAAGTCGCATTTAAGAAGTTGGTTTTGATATTGGTTTGATTTTAAACAGTCATGACTTGCGTGAGAATCAACTAGAAGTAACTACACGACTACTTTAAACAATGTTATTCAAGGTAACGTTGCCTTTTATACCAGTGAGTCATTACTAGATTTTTAATAAAACGAGAAACTGACACAACAAGATCCTTTATCTCATTTTGTTAACGAACGTTATGCTGTATTTGTCAAAAGCGCAACAGAGATTTCACAGCATCAAGGTTCTGACACTGGGGTGTAGCCAAAATCAATGATACCAAAAGTTGCGTATTGCTGCTTTTAATATAGGTTTTGTTACATCTTGTTGTTAGATTGGAAATTATTATACACTTTACGTATACGCCATAGTTAAATTATATTTTGATTATCTTTTTAGCATTAAAGTAAAAATGACTAGCTTCATCTAAGCTTAAACGTTTGAATACACATTCACAACCAACATTTCACTCCAGACTGATTTACACTGTTTCAAGAAAAGCTTGCAGCAGACTTAGAGCTCAAACAGCGATTTAGTTTAACATCTGTCGTCTGCCCTTTTTCACACCTGTGGGCGTGAAACAAAAGAGCAAAACGGAACACACCCAAAAAAGGGGGGCTGGAAGACAAAGGAACTTGCCCACACAACAGGGAAGCAAGGAAGTTACTCTCCAGGTGACCCGAGACATGAAGAAACGTGAAAGAACCACTGCCCCGGAAGAAACGACCCCCTGGACAGGAAACTTTCCCTTAAATACAGCGAAGCCCCATAACACGGGACCGTCTTTCCCGGAGCTATTGACCTGTAGAGCTGCCGGCAAAGAGCGAGTCCTTTCGATCGTAAAGTTGTATCTTTGTTTGACTTTAAGCGGCGAATAAACGACCCGTACTCTCTGCATTTTGACCTTTTCTCTCCATAAAGCAAAGTATTAAGACCTGGACGTGACGTCGTGTTGGAGCGACAGAAACGGACTAAGTTTTAATCGTTTTATTGTCTTCTAGCTAGTACAACAACTGATGGAAAAATCTAATTTGAAATCACAATTTACTTTTTGGATGAGACGCCGCCTCCTAAAACACCTTTCAAGGGCGACACTGCTACTTTCTTTCTAACTAAATTTTTTAAATATCAACAGGAGCCGAGACTCTGCAATTCTACATTTTAGACTTGCATTTCCCCCAAAAATTATTATTAACAAATTATTAAAAAAAACAAAACAACTACGTTAAAGTGTGTGAAGAACCTAAAAACCTTCTGACATGACCACGAATGACTATCTTTGTCCCACTTCACACCTCAATGGATGACAAATATTCCAGCAGCTGTGTTATGAGTTTGGCTTTCGCTCAAGACACATCAAAGTGTGGCAGCGAAGCTGAGTTTGATGACAGTTAATTCGGCTTTTTGCATCTCTGTGCGTAACTAGCAGCACAGAAATACACGGCTCCGTCCTCCGCTGCCGTCGCTTTATGCACCCGGAGAGTGGATTGGCTTTTTCCGTTTCCCTTCACCTCGTACCTTTCCTTAAAATCATCTTCTACAGCTGGAGAAGTGAATCGTACAAAACCAACGAGCAGCATTTGACTTGTGCCTGCTGGCTGTTTGTACCACAGGATCATGTCAAAAACAGGGCTTGAGTGACTGCAGTTTATCGTCACTTCTTCTCCAAGATGTCGGATCAGGTCGGCTGGAGTCTGACGGACGTCCTCGCTAGCGTCTGTGGATACAGGAGGAATGTTGTGAAGAAAGAAAGAACAAATGAATATCAACCATCGGATCATGATTCTTGAAGTCGCGCGAGTGATGAGAGTTTGACGTTAGTTTTCTTCTGGCAGGATGTGGCGCTCGTTGATGCAGGAAGTGACTCTTTCCACCTTTCTGAGACTTCCTGTCGCAGTGAGTGAGACTCAGATCAAGTTGTTATTTTAGAATGTGCTGATTCCATCTGTATGATGTGTTCCGAGGATTGACTGTTATTTTATACTTTTAGATTTAAAGATTCATTGATGGAGACATTAGATATTTTTTCTACTTGTATTCTTATTGTATTTATTAATGAATTTTATTGTATTTATTTGTATTCTTTTGTTTTATTTTATGATTAAAACTTCTTGCAAATGAAAGTACAAGGTATCTGGCGATGTGTATCAGGATACAGGGGCAACAATACTTTATGTTAACGTAGTAACAAGGATATATTTCTAGTATTGTCAGAATTTACAGACCACATGACTCTTGACGAAGTCGTAACTGCTTTCTTTTGTTTTCAAACCAAAACATGTCCAAACATCAGCTTTAAAAGCTGCTGGAGTCACTGTATCCTCTCGTCCTCAGTCATTGCCGGGATCTCAGAGGATTTTCTTTAGGTGCGTAGTTACTGCTGGCATCTATATTCCGTTTACATTTGAACGTTAATTGTAAATAAAAAAATAAAAAATAAAATAACAACTATACAAAAAAAAATGATTTGAAGGTAAAATCATATGAATATTGATCCTTTAATTCCCAAATGGATCGAACTGACGGGTCAAACCAGGTCTCAAGACCACCATCGTGAGTCACTCCAGAAATATAAATGTATGATTCAGAAGCGCTGAGTTCCTGAACTGAGCAGGAGGTTTAAAAGATGGAGTGATATGAACAGATGTCAGAGGAGTGACTTCATGTGTGGCTGTGAAATAAATCAACACACTGTGTGTAACTGCACACCAGTAGAAAGCCTTGTGTTCTGGTTTGACTCGAAACTGTAGTGAACTCTGCTTTACTCCGGAGTCTCCTGAGATGTTGAACTGGTTCTTGTAGCTCTCTTCCATTATTGCATTTGTATAGTATAAGTATCCAATCAGCTTTATTTCTGTCTCTCCATAAAGCTGTTGATACCAGAGTATTATCCAGTAGGAACCAATGTCAGGTTGGCACTTTATCAGCATCTCTTCACCAGACGCTGTGATCATCTCTGCGGGCAATTGTTGGACGTCAAGACTCAGACTCAGACCTGTGAGGGACGACAGACGAGGAGAGATGGATTCATTGATGCACTAGAATATAGAAATATTGTTGATGGTACCTGTCAAGTAACTGAAGACCATCAGTCGGATCATGTTGATCTGTGAGTCACTGACGTCTCAATCTATGTTGCTCTTGTTCGACACTTGCTGAGAGGAAGTGATGAAGGAGGAGCTTTGAGTTCTTCTTTATTTATTCCACCTTCTCTCAGTGGTTTAGTGTCTCATTTCCTTGTTTTTAGTTTGTTGTTGGATCCAAGCGTCATGTGATGAAAGGCCCACAGTTTATCATTAATTAATGTGTTTGCACTCGGGAAGAAACCAGAGTTCCTGGAGGAAACGTAAACATACAAGGTTGTGTTTAAGCTGGACTTTCACCTGTGACCAACATTCATATGTTCTTTACTGTTTCTTATGGATTCATGTTCTTCTTCTCTTTTTTTATTAAAGTGATCGTTCACCTGAAATTCAAACTCATTTTCTTCTCACCCTCAAGTCCACTGATGTTGGGATTATTTTTAGTAATAGTAATCTGTTCTTTTCAGCGTTATAGACAAAAATGTTTGTTCATTTTAATGTAGCGACTGGAGCTCAGTTGTCTTCATCTTCGTCCAAAAATAAACAATACTTCCATCCTGCTCGTCTGAACTTCACATGAGGATTGTTCTGGAAAAACTTATATTAGAATTTAGCTGGAGTACCTGGCACTTCCCAGAGATTTTTAAATATACAAAACTATGAAAAAGTAATATATATATACTGTATATGTACATAGTATTTCAGTATAAGATAAGTAAGTAAGGTTGACATACATTTATGTATTCTCACTTATTATTTAAATATATTTTCTAAAGGTTCTTCTGTATGTATTTCCTGATGTTCATCCATGTTCTCTGAATAAAGTTGTGTACAGGTGTGTGTGTTTCAAATGTCGGTCGCACACGTTGTGACACTTGTTGAATAAGGTCAAGTACGGAAGCGTGATAACGTTTCTTCTCGTACCCGTGTGGTTGCCGTGACAGCAGGTGTGTGTGGTTGTGATTTCCGTCGACCGGAAGCCTTACTTTTGCAACGTGCCGACATCGATCTGCTTAAATGTAAATTAAACTTCTTGATTTAAACTGTTAATATCTTTTTTAACTGAAGCTTAAACAACCAGATGAAGACAGAAGAACGACTTATTGCTCAATAATAATAATTTAGACCCCTTTATTATGTCTTTACTTTAGTTATTTGTGAGCGAAAAGACAGCCAACACAAACATTTACTTATTTCAAGTAAGTAATTTAAAAACATTATCATGTAAATGTGTTTGTTTTGTCCATAAATGTGTCTTTTCAGACGAATAATAATCGCTGCCATCAACTCAACGTAAGCATTTCTACCTGTAATTCCAAAAAGGCAAAGATTACTCTGAAAATTCTTTACCTTTGGTTGTAATTCCCTTGATCTACTACAATTAACTAATAAGTTAATAATAAAATGCTTTCACAAAAAATTAAACAAACAACAATTATAAATAATTAAAATGAAAATGAAAATTCATTTCCCTTTCAACACAGAGTGACGATGAAAACATAAATATATTTCCCGTTAGAGTTGAAACTAAAGCTCGGAACCACTTCCACAATAATAATTTACTTTTTTCTTTTTTAAAAGACTGACTAAAGAGAAGAACAACTAGTTGATATCACCCTCACGTATGTTGAAAATGTAAAATAAACAAAATAAAAGTGACAAAACCACTTTGAACGCAGCTGTAGAACATGTCTTTAGAAAAAGCATCAACCTTTTTTAGGACAAAATAGGAAACTCGCAGAGAAAAAAGAACGTTAAGAGACAATGAGTTTGTGTCCTTTCGTCTGGACTATTGTTTTCATGTCTTAACAAGAAGGATGTGTTTCGCCTGCAATTCATACTAAACTCTGCAACGAGAATACTGAGCTGCTCTAGTAGAAGAACTCACATTTCCCCGATCCTTAAAACTGTTCACTGGCTGCCAGTTTCTTTCAAGATCAAGTTAAAAATTCTGGTTCTTACTTTCAGATCTATTCATGGTCAGACCTTCCATCAGTGATCGGATCCAGACTTACACCCCAGCTCGGGCTCTGAGGTCTGTGGATCAGAATCTCCTGATGGTTCCTCGCACACCTTTTCCTTGATTCTCTGAGACTCCTGTGTTTGTCTCGGAGTTGTCTTGACCTTTTAGGCATATATTTTATCTGGTATTGTTTTAATTTTTTAAGCGCCAAAGACTATGAAAGCGCTCAAAATACCAATATTACTTACTTACTTACAATAATAATGATATTAATTGTCATTAAGAAAAAGAAGCTGTAATCTGGGCAAACACAACAAACAAAAACACTTAATAAATCAATGAACCAGATCAAAAGGCCAACACAGATATACTGAATATATGAGATGTTAAAATGATAATTAGAATGTTTTCTCTCTCAGGCTCCCATCATCTTCTTCACCATGTAGCCAGGAGTGTTGCAGAGGAAGAGGCCCACGATGGGCAGCAGAGCCGTCACGATCTTGATGGTCAGCCAGTACTGGTCACACATGAGTTGCTTGACGGCTTTGAAGGGGATGAGGAACCAGAGCAGAGCGAAGTCTGGGCGACTGAGAGAGACAGTGAGGCACGTGGACTGGATTCAGACCCATATTCGCTTGTTATGAACAGTGTTTTTGGTGTTAAAAACTTATTTTGGTTGAGTTTTCTCGACGAGTTTGCACATAAGATATAATATGTTTATTCCCCATCATCAGTTGTGTGAGTGTGACATCATGTCAAGACATTTCTCATTTCTTTTAATCAAATTGTGATCATTGAAACTGTAACAAATATTAAATGTAGATTAAAATAGTGTCATTTCTTTATTACTTAAACCCAAAAAAAACAATGTCTCAAACAAACATCTTAAAGGAAAATCTGACAAGATTTATTTCCTCTTCTTTATTGTTATTTGTAAAATAAATAACCTATCATTACCTTTATAGTACTATAAGATACTTTTATTTTGGGATAAATATAGTTGTATACCAAAAACTGTTCAAAGGTGAAGTTTACTTATCCACCAATATTTGTTTATACTTTAAGGGATTAAAACGAATACAAAACCCTTTTTTTCTCATCAGAAACTAAAGACATTGGATGCCAGGAAAACGTTCTAATAAAAATATGTCCAGAATCGAGTTATATATTCAGCTTTTTTTCACAATTAAAGTCTGATGCTGTTTATAATTTCAAAGTGTAAACGTCAGAGCTAACCTTGAATGATCCAAAGGTGTTTGGCGACACATAGAGGTTAACTCGGGTATTGCAACAACAACAAACCAAAAACATTATGTTGAGCCAAAATTGAAATCACTCAATCCAAGATTCCAGCAGATCATTTTATTGACAAATTGAAACATCAAGAATGTAACAGTAAGCTTGAACCACAAATTCAGGACATTCTTGAACACACCAACAGTAACATGAAGATAGAATCAGCAGAACATCTCAGGCTCCCAGCATCTTCTTCACCATGTAGCCAGGCATGTTGTAGAGGAAGAGGCCCAGGATGGCGAGCAGCAGCAGCGCGATGACTATCTTGATGGTCAGCCAGCGGTACTGGTCGCACACCAGGTGCTTCGCGGCTTTGAAAGGGATGAGGAACCAGAGCATGGCGATGTCTGGGCGGCTGGTGAGGTACAGAGACGCATTAACTAGTGACTCATCAACAGAGAAGTGTGACAGCCAAACTCAGAAACACCACAGGAAGTCCATCTGTGCAAAAAATTACAATATCAATAGGAAATAAATAGAACACACAACTAAAGTACGTTTTTATTCCAGAAGTTGTTTAAAAAACGACAAATATTTCATCATCATGTCACAGTTGTTGGGTCTTTCCACGTCTTCTTGTTATTCCTTTTGTTAGTGTTGATTTCTTAAACTGCATCAGGAATTGTTCATACATTAGCCTCCGATAAGTAGAAGAAGTTCCACTCTTTAATATAACATAAAACTGCTTATCTTATGTATTTGTTCCGTTCTGTTGAAGGATTTTTTTTAAATATATTTTAAGTGTATTTCTCTTTTAGTGATTGAAAACCTTCATCTTGAGCTATAAATGAAAGGTATCGGCTTTTATTTTGAAATTCAAACCATTCCTGTTCCTGTTTTTGTTCCGAATGAGGCAAAATATACGTATTAAGATCTCGTTTGCGATCCGATCTCAAGCCCCGAGAATCTTCTTGACCATGTAGCCGGGCATGCTATAGAGGAAAATGCCCAGCATGGCCAGCAGCAGCAGCGCTGTGACGATCTTGATGGTCAGCCACTTGTACTGGGTGCAGACCAAATGTTTTATAGCTTTGAAGGGAGTGAGGAACCACAGCAGGCTGGTGTCCGGGCGGCTGCAAGAAAGCACAGAAAAGAGACGTCGCTGAGCAAGGGCGTCTGGAAGTAACTCTGCAGTTAAGTTTGATTTTTTTAAAAAGTTAGCTCTGATATCAAGTCAAAACACAGACAATGAAATGTGTTGAAGACTTACCTGGTCAAGCAAGAAGGTCCTACATATAATCCAGAGCTTGTTGGTGGAAGTGAATCTTTGCTCCCCAAAAATAGCTTATTTTGTTTATATCCGTATTATGTTCATTTAGTGCTGAGTTATAAATAAGTTTAATTTAAAGGCAGTTTATGAAGGTTTAGGTTAGATTCAGATGTTTTTACGCCTCTTGTTGGACTAGCCGGGATAAGACACCAGATGGTAGAATGATGGGGGAAAAAAAAAAGCTAAAAGACAAACTGGACTCAGAAGGTAAGACGGGTCACTCGTAGAGAAGTGAGCCACTTCATACTTTGGTTTCTCCAAAGGTTCGGGTTCATTACGTCCTTCCCCGGCCGGACTCTTCTCAGCTTCTTCTCCGGTCAGTAGGTGCAGCTCGGCTTCCACTTTCCCCTGAGGAGGAACGCAACATTTTTAACTGTTGAAGTTAAGAGATCATGACTCAAACTTACTGTCAGCTCAAACTCATCGTCCTCATTCCGGGCTACGAATGGCCACCAGCCTTTGATCCTCTTCTGCTTGAAGATGGACACTGTGGGCATCTCGGCCTCGTTGGTCACCATCTCAATCGTGCACTGCTTGGCGGTCTTTGCACCTCTCGGGAAACGGTTTAGGTCCAGTTCGATCGCACCTTTATACAAAAGATAGTTGATGAGTGGTTTTGTTGTCGGCGGGTTGGATTTTCACGGTCGAAACGGACCCAAGAAGTCATCTGCAGAGAAGTGGTCGGCGTCCCAAACTTGCAGATTGAGCCGAGCGGGGATCTTGTACTCCGTCTCGTCCCAGGCGAACATGGACTCCTTTTTGGAGATGACGATCTTCTCCTCCGCCATGAGATAGTCAAAGGGGTAGATGAAGCGCCAGTTGAAGTTCCCCTCCCCAGTGATGGAGTGATAGTGAACATCCGTGTCCTGCTTGTCCTCTTGCTGACCCTTCAGCCACCTGTAAAATCCAGCATGTGTTTGAATCCCCTTCAGGATTTCTTTGTTGACACTTCTTACCCTCTCACAAATATGTCACTGGACTTCTCTCCTGTAAAGATGTCGTCATCCTCGAGGACCACCTCGTCCGTGTTCCAAATGATGACCCTTAACTCAAACCTAGAATTGTAGATGATAGTTGTGTTTATTTATGAGCAAGACTGTTCAAGGATTTTGAGTCTTACTTCTTTGGCTTCCTGGGCGAGATGTCGAGAGCAGGCCCCGGCGCCGTCATGTCTTTGGGAAACATGTCCACCCACATCTCAATTCTCCCCTGGAGGACAGTTGGTAGAAGTTGAAGTTTGCAGATATGAGACGTTATTAAATAAAAGCGAAACAATCGTTAAAGAGAATTGCAGACTTGTTCGATTCCTGGTTTGTCCGGGTGCAGCAGTGGTCTGGTCTCCACGTGTTCTGGGACAAGTTTGCAGCCGACTTTGGGGATTTCCTCCCAGTGGTTCAGCACAGTCAGAGCCAAGTGTTCCTCGGTTTGCTTCTTTAAACCTTCAAATCATTTCAAATCATCCACTTAGTCCCTCGACAGACCGACAAAACCAAAACGTACCATTTTCATCCTCTATCTCTGTCTGGGCCATGAACACTCGATTCTCCACCTTCACTCTTCCACCTGGACCGTAGTGAGGTCCGTCCAGTTTGCCGTCCTTGCAGAGCTTGCTCAGGATGTGGGTGGGTTTCATTGGGTCCCTCCAAATATTATAGCCATGGCTACATAAAAAAAAAAAACATGACAATGTTTAAATCAGAAGAGGTCATTCTGGTCTGATTCAAATCTGTGCTTCTTCAATCTTACATGGCGTAGTTGCAGGCGATCCCACACGTGGCTCTGTGTTTGCTGTAGAAGCGATTCTCCAAATCGATTTTGGTTTCCCCGATTAGATCGTCCGTTCCCACCAGATCCCAGTCGTAGATGGACACGGTCAGAGTGGAATCCATGGGGAAAGTGGCTTCAATGTCGAACGATCTGTCAACGGCACCAATGTGGTTTAAGCTTTTTTACACAGAGACATCAATCTTAATGTCTTCATATACATACTTGCCAAACAGTGGATTGAGTTGTTTGGAGATGTAATTCTCTTTGTCTTTGATCTCAGTCTTCCCTAGTTTGATTGCGATGTACGGGTCAGCTTTTCCATTAATGTCTGCCGGATGAAGGTCTGTCGCCTACAAATGTATATATTTAGATTTCCATATGAAAGTGGGACTGAAAACGTAGACCTCACCCTGATGACATAGACCCGGACGAGGACATTGATTGGATCGTTGTGAGGAATATTCTGAAACATCCCCATGTTGGAGTCAAAGTTCATGTCTCTGGAAGTATCGTCCGACACTTTGTACATGCACATCGATCCCTGAGGGAGAATGAGGACCAGTGTTTAGGAACCACGAACACATCCTGTGTGTGTGTTTAAAGTGCTTCCTTACTTTGAACCTCCCGACAATCCTGTCTTCGTCCGCCACGTTTTGGTCGTCGTCGTCGCCGGCTTTTCCCCGGAACAGGTTGAAACTGTGCAGCCAGTCCTCGAAGGTGTCGAAGTCGCTCTCCAGCTCTTTGTGAAAAACCTAGTTTCGGGAATAGTTGACGGATGAAACATCAGCGAGGGTTTATGATCTAATTTTCCATGAGGATTTCACACCTTCAACTCGTCCAGTTTTGGCTTCTTCTTCTCTATCGGGTCGATGGTCTGCTTCTTCTTCTTCCCCTTTCCTTTCTTGGTGCCTTTTACAGGAGATTCATCAGGTTTGATATCTGAGTAAGTTCGTGGGGAAGTGTCGGGGGGGGGGAGGGTAAGTGGGAGACCACTCGAGACATGAATACCACATGAAAGTTGCCAAAAACCAGCTTTAAACAAGCACCCATTGAATCGTATAATCCTATACAGTCCAATGGGAATACTTGGGTGTGGTGATCCAGGTGATGGCGCTGTTGTGCCGGAACATCCCTGAAAGGCTTCTTCTGAACGTTCAGAATGACTTTCTTCTCCACTTTTGACTAAATTTGGTCACAATTGAACATGTCATTTGGTCAATCCCTAATAATAAAGTTTAATTTCGGAATTCAGATGCAGCAGAGAGTCAGTCGAACTGACAACTTTCATGGTGAGTCTAGCTTTGAGAGGAAGAGAAGGATCTGGATTCATGTCAGCGTCAAAGCGTTCTCTGGATAATTTTCACTAAACAAAGGGCAAAAAATCATTAGTCAGCCTGAAAACCATTCACTAGGTTAACTTTCCACATTAACCTTCACCTTGTATTTGATTACAAAACAAGACATTTCTTTGGCTCTAAATCAGCATCGAAAGATGTGACACTTGCCTATAGTATTGTAGTTATTATAGCAAATATCTCTTTTACTGCGATGATATATTTCATCATGAACAACATAGAAGCTTTGTAATTTCACTCATGGGGTTTCAAAATGCATCAGCCAAGTCAACATATTCCTCTTTACCTCCACCATCTGCCAGATCCCCTTCCTCCTTGTCCTCAGAATCGGAGAGTGCCGCCTCTTGAGCTTTAAGTGCCTTGAGGACAAGAACATGAACGTTTAATCTGCATTAAACTGCCCTTGAGTTGGATGTTAAATTGGTTTTCTCACTTCAGTCAAAGTGTCTATCGAGGCGAAATACTTGGACCACCAGTCCAACATGCTCTCATCCAGTTCCTCCTCCTCAATCTCATCCCCCTTCTTCCTTTTCTTCTTCCTCCCCTTCCCATCTTTGTCCTCTTCCTACAGTAGAAAAATTCATGTGAGAATAGTTCCTCACAATAAGTGAATCGAAGATTCTTACTTCAATTTTCACCACGGCGTCCGAGCCCTGTGCAAGAATATAGGCGTTACTTTGACGTGGATTTTTCAAAGATACTTTCAGGTATTTGAGCAGTGACTTACTGAGTCCAGCTTGACCACAGTTTCCATCTTCTTAAAGTTTACTTCTGGTTCCATGTTGACGACGATGATCTCCTCTGGAGGGTCAATATGAGGGAAAGTCATCAGTTCTTTACTGGATCTTGTGATTCAAGTCACCTCACCTGTGGTGGACCAGTTGTTGCTCTGCTTGTCTGACGGTCTGTAGATGAATTTACGCAGACTTGTGACGGCGTTGGAGCCCACGAGAGTGTAGCGGCCGAACGCTCTGCAGTCCACCACTCGGATGTTGAGAGGCGGGTGAAGCAGCTCGTTCTCAGGCAAATCCTGTTTCACAAAATCCAACTCAGTCGATCGCTCCTATCAGTTCTTGGAGTGTCGCTTGGGTCATTGAACTCACCACCTCAAACCACTTGACCAGGGTGCTGAAGTTTGGGTTTTTCTTGTAGTTTGGGATGAGAGCGGACTGGACCCCTTTACCAGCACACTCGATGTCCACACGAGGCCGGTCCACCTGGGCCAGGTTGACCCGTTTCAGGTCCCTCAATCCCCAAAACAAAACCTGGAGAGAACAGATTCAACAAGTCAGCCCATTGGGTCTTAGAGTGTTGGTTCCAGTGGTAGTCACCTCAATCCGGTACTTGCTGAGCACCGGTCTGATTCCCAGAGGAACAGGAAGAATTGGGCCGCGCTCCATATCCGTAGGACCCTCGATTGGTGGCAGGTCGGCTTTTCCATTAGGACCGATCTACAGAAATAATAATGACCCTTGATGTCAATAATTGTTTTATGGTTAATAAATAGTTTTGTCTAAAGTACAGAGCAGCATCGGAGGAACGCTAAGGCACGAACCTATTTGAAGAAATGTTTTTATCAACCCACCTGCAGCAGTTCAAATGCTGCCAGCATCTCTCCAGCCGTGCAGTTACCCCTGTAGATCTGGTAGTACTCCAGCTGAGGAGGGAAGCGAGGAGGGCCGTAGTGCTCGTCCGCCATCTTGACTATAGGCTTGGCAAAGGTTCGGCCCATAAACTCGGCTTTACCCTGAAGGCAGATATTGGATGTTTCCAAGCATCAATTGCAGTCGAGCGACTCTAAATCCAACATGGACTGAGTTAAGTCGACAGCAGGAAGAAACATGGCACCAGAGCTCATGTTTCCATGCAGTTCAAAAAAAGTACCTACATAATCAATAAACTGCAAAACAGGTTCAATCGTTGATTTATTCTCTCTTGCAGTTTGTGGTTAAGTAGAGTTCCAATTCCCTGTCGCCTCCCAAAAGAAAGCACACAATTTCATTTCAAGGAATGCAACAGGCTTAAGACCATCAACGTGAGCTGCTTCTAGCGAGTTGACTCTTTGTCTTATTCCTCTCGCATGCCTTTTCATACAGTTGCACACATTACAGTGCGTGTTCAGCTCATCAAGCCACCAGATGTCACACTCTACTTATCCAGAATGGTCATCCAAACAATGTTAATGCCAGAGACAAATGTTTAAAGATCCGTCAGCAAAGGTATCTTCTTATATTACAAGTCCTATGTACATTTGATCGTTAACGTAGCTGCGAGACTCAAAATGTTTGTGGTAAATAAGATGAACAAACGCTCACCACTGTGTCCTGATCGTAGAGTTCAATCACGATGATGGGAGGGTCGTCCCTCAGCTCGGTGGCTTCTCCGAACAATTCCACGTTTTCGAAAACCATCAGCTGATCCCAGGTCGGGCACAGGGTCTCGGGGAGCACCTGCCAAGTCATTTTGTAAGTGTCTTCGTTTTATTGTAGCAACACCTTTTCATGACGCTAGAAGATTAGCAACAGTTTAAAAAAATGTAATATTGATTTTAAAAATCTTAAAAAAGGACATTTGTAATAATATGAATTCATTTTATCACAATTTTTGGAAAGTTGGCGTTTAATCGCATCCACATTTAAATAAAACTGCCTAAAACATGTTTTGATGAGGTGTTTAGCAGGTAAATTTAGCATGTTTGTGATTTATTGACAAATATTACATATATATACAGTACATCATTAATATCAAGGAAGAAACTATGATAACAAAAGGATAATCTAACATGACGTTTATATCTTTAAATGTTACAACCTTTAAATCGGTGAACATGGATGAACTGGATGTGATTTTTCTTGCGTTTCTACTAGCATGTCTTTCTAAAAACCTCTCACCTCTGTGACCTGAGTTTGTGTTGAAAAGAAGATGCGGGCGAAGGGATCAGATAGTCCGGTGCTGTCGGCAGCAAAGAGACTGCGCGCCTGATACATGTGAACTCTCAGCTGGAAGATCTGTTTCACTGCGGACAGACGCGCCAGTAATCAAAACACATGTTCATAAATTCAACACCGGCTCGGTCTTACTCATGTAGGTGAGGCTTATGGGCGGTGAGAAGGGCATCCCAGGTCCTTTGGACATCCGGTTCTCCTCAAACCCGTTGGGAAGACCCGACAGGTAGTCTTTGCGTTGTTTATTCAGACCCAGCCAGAGATAGATCTCTATTTTGGACTGGACTGTCCAGCCAGCCGGTCCAAACCCCTTCTTGCCCGGGATCTGAAACAAATCCTACTTTAGCTCAGAGGTTCAACTCAGACACCGGCTTCACTCACCCTCAGAAAGATGGTTTTGACTTTGCCACAGTCCTTCCCTCGCTCCTGGTCGATGGCTGAGAAGAGGATGTCTTTGGACGGAACTCGAGCATAAGCTATGCGTTTCCCATTACTGATCATCCAGATGAAAACATCTGGGACGCTGTGCTGGGGCTACAACGTGACAAACTAGTTTACAACAGTCCTGCAGTGCGTACATGAGAAAGATATTTCCTTCTTACTTCATCAGCCATGAATTGAAGCTTCTGGAGGAAGTTTTGGGCCAGCTTGATTTTATCCCGCACTGTGCTCTTTTTCACCTGGGACCTCATCATTTTAGCTTGTACGCCTACATTTTCCTGACAGGTTGATTAACAAAGTAAATCGCCAATATAACCATTGATGTTTATTTAAAAAATATACTTTTATTTACCACATCGGCCATGCACAGCTTCAGCCTCTCTCTATCGAGCTTAGTCCGGCCTGGCTGGTTCTGATCCTTGTTTGCCAGCACCAGGAAATTACTGGGAAAGAAATCATTCAGTTATTGTCTGGATTGTTTCATTGGTTGGATTTACCAAACAACAAACCTGCAGCCCTGGCTCAGCTCCTCCAAAACCCCTCGAAGTCTTCGCTCAGGATAAGGCTTCTCGGTCTTGATGATCTCTTGGACATCGTTCAGTCCATCTTCCTGTAGAATATGGAATGTTAACTGTGCAGTCGACACTAGGGTACACTAGTTTGCAACCTAGTGTGTGTCTTTGTGTGTGACCTGAGGGAACATCTTGAATCTTGCAGTGCCCAGAATAAGGTGTAAAACCTACCAGTTTGTCTGCCAGGTTATCAATGATGTTGGCGTTGTACAGTCTCCGTCTCTGGTCTTGCCAGCAACTCTTAATGAAGACACAAGGTTTTCTCTCGAAGTAAGGCAGATGAAAGTAGTTTCTGGAGGTACAAGACAAGATAAGATCAACCAACATGCAATCACAAATAGACCCAACAGTCCAAACATGGTTAAGCAATAGACAGAAAGACTCTCACTGACCGGTCAGTGATGACAGGCTTCATGGGAGGAGTGGTGGCCACCGAGGTCAGATCTCCATCATCATCCATCTCCTCATCGCTGGAGTTGTGGATCAGTTCGGTTTCCTCTTCGTCTCCATTCCCTTTCCCCCCCTTCTGGCCCGATTTTGTAGCCACAACCCCATCGTTTTCGTTCCCGTAGTAACCTGTGCGGTAAAACTCCTGCTATTACAACCCAAACCACACACCGTCCAGGACATTGAGAAGAAGCGACGAGCTACCTATGGTTACTTCAAAGCTGATTGGCTTGTCTCCAATTTTTCTGTCTATCATCGTGGCCTCCAGGAAAGACCCGAAAAGGAAAAACTCTTCCGATTTTCCAGTTGCAGTCTGTGAAAACAAATATTAAAAGCATTAAAAAACTGCCATTATTTTTTATTTAATCCAGTATCTGTTGCTGTTATCAGATATTAATAAACATAACAGACATACTTGAATACAAAAATATTATATTCTTTTTCTTTAGTGTGTTATGACGCTTTGTTATTTGTTTTGTCTTAAACAGGAGTTAGTACTAGTTGAAATGGTGCGATTTGAGTTCATGTTTGAAAAAGCCTCTTAACCTTTTAGAAAAATATAATTAATGTACATAATCAAGCGTATCTGAGATCCTGAAAACCAAACCCAGGAGGACCTTGGGTTACGATCTGAAGGTATCTGCTGTGTCACTCTCATTGTGTGCGCACAAAGCAGAAGCCACACTGATGTGAAAAACACTTTAATAATGCAGATGATGGATAAATCCTGCCGATGAATAATTGAGATAAAAAAAAGAGAGGACACAATGGCTGCTCATTCAGGCAGTGACCCACCTCGGAGATGTTGGGTACCCCCTCCACCTGGATTGCAGTGGAGCTGCTGATGTCAGGAGAGGAAGGGTCCAGGATCTCTACCCCCAGGCTGATGAGCAGACGGGCCCTGAACGACACCCCCTCACCCAGACCCTCGTTGAGCTCCTGGTACTCGTCCATCAGTGTGTAGGTGCGGGTGGAGCCGTACATGTTGACCCAGGCGGGCCCCAGCGTGGGCAGGAAGCCTGCTCACAAGAACAACTTCAATAATGCTCACTAATTATTTTTTTAAAAAAGGATCACCTTTGTCTCCGTCGTTGGAAATCATTCGTAGATCCAGGAAGTGAGTCCCGATGGCAACGTCGTTCACTTTATCCGAGTCGCGAATCTGGATCTTGATGCGTTTGCATAGCGGCGGAAACATTTCGGTGAAGACGATCTGCTCGTTCCAGATGGGCTCGTAGCAGCTCTTCTGAACTGTTGTCTTCCCCTTTGGCCACATGATTGTCAGGATTCTTAGGGGGGGAATCATTCAAGAGCGTCTTACCTTCTGGCCCGCGAACAGCACTTGGACATACGGATCCACCAGATCCTTGTTCTCGCCTATAAAGGCCTTTTTGACGTTGGCCATGAGGCTGGTGTTCATTCTCGGCAGTCCCTCTGCTCTGTAGATCTTCAGGTAGTAGCGAGCCCACTGACGCTCTGCTGGGACCCCCTCTGGTATGAGAAGATTCCTGAAAATAGAAAAGGAAAAACGTAGGTGGTTGGAAACAGGGTCACATAGGAGCTAGGATTGGATGTTGATGAAGTACCCTTCGATGTCATCTTCGTCGCCTTCATTGGCCTTGTGTGGACTTTTCACCGTGTCCCCTTTGGCCACGACTGAAATGTCACATTTGACGTAGCCTTTGCCTCCGGCTGTGATGTCATCAGGGTCTGACAGCAGCGCCCACTTGTGATAAAACTGATGCTCTGCAGATACAACATTAAAATGAAAATTCTGCCATTCAACGGTGGATATACGTGCGTTACGATCAACACTACTTTAGTTGTTTGTATTTGGAGTTATTCTTTACCTGGTTGGGAGTAGATGGTGCCAACGTCTAGTTTAAAAGTTCCAACTAGTGTTCCACTGCGCAGCAGGTTTTTGGAGTGGATGACCTTGAACAGAACTAAATGTTAGTCTTTCTTCAAACTTTAAAGGTATTCGTTTAAAGACTTACAGACAACTTGAGAATCTTGTCAAACATCACGTCTGGAGGCACATGGAAGTCGAACACAAAGTACTGCAGGAGAGAAACAATGTTGGCGACACAGTCAACACGCCTGCAAGAGAGAGTACCAGCTCACCTCGTTGTAGTACGGGCAGTTGGTGGACTCCTTCATGGAAGTGTACTTCTTGTCCTCCCCGATCTCCACACACACCATGGGATCCATGTTCAGACCCACCAGCTGCCGGGCTTCGATCACAGTCACGCTGATCTGCAGCGTAAATTGAATGTAAATATTTGTTTTGGCAGGATTTTCTGGATGTTTTCCTCTCACCTGGTAATCGACGGGTCGACCAGAGCTGGGCTCCATCTTGATGTCCGGCTTGGACCTGATTGAAGAAGCCGAGGTCAGCGTTTTTCCATGTATTCACCGCGTCGGTTATGAGTTAAGTTACCGCTTGTTCGATACATTAGTGGTGACCGCCGTGACTGAGGCCAGCGAGACGGTGTCGGGGTCCCCGAGTCCACTCAGGAACATGTCCAGGTTCTCAGTCTCCAAGACTGCTGGCTCATCTAGAAATAAAAAAAAATACACTCAAGAATCTTTGGCTGGTAAAAATCAAAACAAACATCTGACTGGCAAATGTCCAATTTCAACTTTCGTGCACATCGATGTCATACTTTTTTTTGGACGCACAGATCTGCAGATATGAGTTCATTGAGAGGGTGTGAGATAGTTTTTTTTATTTTATTTAAAAGGCTTATTTTCCATGCTTATAGTTTTTAATGTATAAATTGTTGTACCACACCACCTTAAAACATGGGACCTCACTTTATTTTGGCAGCAAAAGCTGAATTATAAAAGCTGAAAAGAGACAGTTTATGTTTATACCATTGTAAACCATTTTCTGATATTTAAAATTCATTATATCACTTTAGAGTTCTTGTTAAAAAGATTAAGTTGCAACTTTGTCTTTTGTTTGCCGTTTAAACTGTGATTACACAGTCAAACAAAATCACTTTAATGTTGATTCATGTTTTTTATATGGATTTTATAATTATTATGTATAATAGTAGTTAAAGGGTTACACGGCTTTATGCCCATTAAGTTGAAAATAAAAAAATGTTTATGCACGATTACATGAATTATATCATTCAATTCTCGTTCTAATATTATGGAATATTAGTTGATGATCTACACTTCTCTCTTGGGCTGTACTGTTACTCAAAAGACCTAAAATAATAAGACAAGCTGTGTCATCCATCCTTGTCACCGATACCTCCGTGCCGGTCCTCCTTGTGTCCGCGGTGCTTACTGCGCTTCATGGTGCAGAACTGCTCTTTGTTTTCTCTGCGAGGGAAAACAAAAGCAATTAACTATTTACGGTGCAATCATAAACTCAAAAGGGTCTTCTTCCTGTATTTCTTACTTTATTCATATTTTTTTATTCTCACAAGAAACATCTGCTGATGTTATTGTTCACCAGATAAGATGTTATTTTATGTATTTAAGTTAAAACTCCAAAAGAAGTTAGTGAATCATTTAGACGTTTTTTTTTGTTATTTAAAACACATTTAAAAATGTATCGTAGCTTCTTTCAATTTGTTATATTTTAATTTGCTCTTTAATATGTTTTTAATCTGATTTAACAAAACTACATAATTTTACTTTTGTATTTTATTATCCAAACTCCTGCTTGACAAGTTTAAGAGACGAATATTCTATATATTTAACTTGACTAAATGCATTACTAAAGAGTTTTTTTAAATATATAAAATCATACCAGGTATTAATGTGAACTAATAGAAGCGAATAAATTAGACAAATTATACAGTTTTGTCGACGACACAACCTGTTGCAGTGACCTGTGATAAACATCCTGCTTGTTAATTATTTAAACCAGCTGACCTTAATACAACAATTAACCAGGATATGTTACACGCAACATAAGACATTTTCTTACATTTACAGAACATTTAAGCTTTTGTATCACCCTTGTTTTAAGGAGAGATTAATTGTAAAGTGTACAGGGATGAACCTGGATTGGCGCATCTTAAGAAAATGTGTTAAAAAATTGACAAGTTAGTTAAAGGTTTGTTCTACTGGTTCAAGCGTTAAAATGACGAGACCACTATGAGTCGCGTGAGGCTGGATTAACTGAAATAACATCTTAAGTACAAAGAGAACCAGACGATACGTACCATACACCGAGTTTAAAAAAGGTCGCGAGTCGCTGTTTCTCTCACTCTCTGAAGTCGAGCGAAGCTACAAAATCATTTTAAGTCCACGGCACCTTCAGGTCGCCTGCGAAGAAGCTCGGAACTCGTCTGCTCCACCTGTGGACTCGCGCAGAAGTGATACGATCCGGCCATGAATAGTTGATGAGCGTTGAACCCGAGACTGGTAACTATAACTAGGGCTCGATGAGAGACGTCACCGCGAGTGGACGCTGCCAATCTAAACTAGTTAAAAAGATCACGCAGAAGTTTTTACGAGCCATAGTAAATGTTGACCATAGATGACACGACAATAACACCTGGCCTTCCTTTATTGGCGGATGTACAATAGAAACCTCAACGATTATCGTACGACTTCACTAACTTCTGACCGACATATTAAGACTTTAAAGTTGTGATCTCTGTGTCTAGACACAGATAAAATATTGTGGCCATGATTTTTTATTAGTTATTAAAAAGCTTGGATAACTAATATGTTGATTTACCGTAAATACTGCTACTGATGGGCAACAGAAGTCTGTTTCAAATGTGCACATCAATAGTTCAACACAGTAGGAGTGTGTATTGCCAGGAGTCGTATCACGATACAGGGTGAACGATATGATATAGTGCCATATATTGAAATACTGTAGGAACAAGGATGTATTTGTAGTTCGGCAATATTGTTTTGCATGATATTGTATCGATTCAAAAAATCATATTGGCTTTAAAATCATATTTTATGTGTTACCATCATTTTTATGGTATATAGTTTGGTAAGCGGGTGTAAAATAAAATAATTATATATTTAAAATGAACATGAAAATGTTGTTTGTTCATTTTTCTATTGCAATTAAACTTCCAGCCACTAGATGGCAGCAGTCATTACATCCTCCGCAGCTAAAGGAACAAGTAAATCATGCGAGATCCTAGTTCCTACAGTATCACAATATATCATAACGTTGACCCCGTTAAGTGACACGTATCATATCGCCAGATTCTTGTCGATACACATTCCTAATTTGTAGTATTGTCCAGTACTTGACTCTGGTGTTGCAGAATTTACAGACCACATGACTCTTGACGAAGTCGTAACTACTTTCATTTGTTTTCAAACCAAAATATGTCCAAACATCAGCTTTAAAAGCTGCTGGAGCCACTGTATCCTCTCGTCCTCAGTTGTAACTGCTTTCATTTGATTTCAAACCAAAATATGGCCAAACATCAGCTTTAAAAGCTGCTGGAGCCACTGTATCCTCTCGTCCTCAGTTGTAACTGCTTTCATTTGATTTCAAACCAAAATATGTCCAAACATCAGCTTTAACAGCTGCTGGAGCCACTGTATCCTCTTGTCCTCAGTTGTAACTGCTTTCATTTGATTTCAAACCAAAATATGTCCAAACATCAGCTTTAAAAGATGCTGGAGTCACTGTATCCTCTCGTCCTCAGTTGTTACTGCTTTCATTTGTTTTCAAACATCAACTTTAAAAGCCGCTATAGTCACTGTATCCTCTCGTCCTCAGTTGTAACTGCTTTAATTTGTTTTCAAACATCAGCTTTAAAACATGGTGGAGTCACTGTATCCTCTCGTCCTCAGTTGTAACTGCTTTCATTTGTTTTCAAACCAGAATATGTTGAAACATCAGCTTTAAAAGCTGCTGGAGTCACTGTATCCTCTCGTCCTCAGTTGTAACTGAATTATTTTTATTTTAAAACACACTTTATTAAAATATAAAGTATAAATGAACTATGACTTAAAAGCTAAATAAAAAAATTAATTAATTTAATTTCCCCTCGTCAAGATGTGTCAAAGTTTGCTTAAAGAAAAAGAGAAATAAAACATCAAATATTAATGGATACAATTGTGTCGCACATGGACACAGTACCTTGAGATATTTCTACAGCGTGGTATCTTTCATGAAGTCAAGCGGCTTCTCGTGTAGAAGCGACTCGTCATCTCATCAATAACACAAGCCGGCAGAAGGCCAAACTTCAGCGTCTAAAGTTGCTGGTGTCCAGTGGAACACGGCTTTGAATTATTCACGCCGTCCAGTCACCGGTGCGTGGCACGGGTCAGTGTTCACAACAATAGGAGAGGATTCGACTCATCACAAGTTTTCTTTTGTCAGGAACGTCCTGCAAAAGTTATCCTTAAAATGTTGAATGCAAACCATTTAATTCAAAGTTCTATTCCTGCTTGATGTGTTAAGTCAGTGCAGCCACTGCTTCACTTCAAAGATTCGATTTTCACCGTCGTTCGCCTACACTTTTAAACACAATAATACACACACACACACAAGATTTTGTGTTGTCGATGGAATAGGAACTCTGTTGTGATGATGTCACGCTTTTTCCCTGAAAAAAACCCTTGAAGTCAGAATGACATGCTTGAAAGTCGATGTTCTTTCAGAATGAATCGTTTCATTTGAAGGTGTTTCTTATCTTTGCTTGACGTCAGTTCAAAGTTATATCATGAACTTTAGAGAACAAGTGTTAGATCACATTTATACTTTTAGCACCAACCTGCAAAAAAGTTACAGAACTTGCATCACAATAACATGACAGGATGAAACGTTTTAGTTTGGAATATTTAAATCCATATCATGAAAAAGAAAGAAAATCAATATATATTTTTGTTTGTACAATTTAAAGTAAATACAAACTTGTCTTTTTAAATCCACGATTTGTTGATGTTATTTTACGACGACTATTCCCACTTAGCAGTTTAGTTTCACATCTTGATTCCAAAGAATTAGTGAATTTAATATATATATTTTTAATGTATTACAACTTAAATATAGACTTACTTTTATTGTCGTTGCACAGAAAACACTGCAGGGAAACTGGCAACGAAATTTCGTTGCTTGGCAACCGTTAAAAAACACAGCAGAGTGAATGTATCTATAAAAAGTATAAATATAAATATTAATAAGTTAAAAATAGTGCAATATAGTATAAACAGAATAAATAAATAACGTTTAAAATATTGCATATAATAATTAATGTATATGAAGGTATAAATATAAACAAGTTAGAAATACTGCTAATATGTTATAAATAGAATAAATACATAATATTTTAAATAGTCATATTTCGCAGTAAAGGTTTAATTCTGTTTACTCTCATTCTCTTCAACATACTTAACATTTAATTCCAGTATTTCTTTCTTTGTCGAATCAATTTGACTCTACTATTTATAAAAAAGTTGATTTGGGTCAAAACACAAGTTAGAAAGTTTTCTAAGAATCATAAACGTTTGTCTTGAGTCAAAAAATCCTTGGATAACGTGGTCTTGGAAGAAGCAGGTAATGATACTTGGAATCCTATCCTTGTAGGTCCAGTGTCTCCCTCCTGGTCTGACTTTTGCTCCTTGTCGTGGTGAGTCTGTGGAGCCACCTGACCAGGTGTCCAGTGTCTGCTCCACACAACTCAAGCGCTGACGTCTGGCAGAGCTTGACGGATTAAACACAAAGATTTGATCCAAACCCTGGGGAAAAAAAGTCATTGTCAGGATGAAAAACTGCTCATTTTGCATCTAAATTCAGGCCAAAGATATAAAAAAAAAAAAAAATGTATATAAATAATTACCAATTTGTAATCTATTACTAATGCAAGATCGCTTTCTGATAGTTTGTATTTCTTTCTTATCGAAAGTAATTGTGTAAAACGGATTTATAGTCAGACAAAGAACTTGTTTTTCAAACATTCTCCCTTTTAAAATAGTTTTTTTCCCACAAAAGTGAGCACGAAGAACAACTAAATAGCGATTAAATAATGAACGAGTGCAAGAAGAGAGAAAAAGTCTAGTTCTGAAAAATATTGTTAAAATATTATGACATTATTCTCTGAGTAATTCTGTGTTTCATAGTTTCTTTTTTTTAAACAGACAGTTGCTCCACTCTAGCGGCATCTGGTGGTCAACGTGTGACATGGTTTGATTTTAACTTTAATTTAACAAAAACAAATGTACTTGACAGTCATATTTTGTACTTTGCGTATATTTAAGTATTCTTACATTTCAGACATTCTTATTCGTGCAGAGCTTTCCTTGACTTACTAGGACTCCTGTATTTGTCTTTTGTGTCTTTATCTTTTAAAGTATTTATTTTAACCGTGTATTGTTTTTGATTGTTGAAGCGCTTTGTGACCCTGGTCCAGAAAGATCTTTACAAATAACCTTTACTTTAATACTTACAATAATAGCAGCTGTTTTCGTGTTAATATAGGTTATTACACAATGATTAAGGCGTCAATTCTAACCTGTAAACACATTTATTTACACAGATCAACATTGCAGCTCTTTGTTTTCACGTGTGCGAATTATAACCTTTAATAAAAATCTATATTTAGTTTGTACATCCAAACTTTCTGTTGCCATTCCTTCTTGTGAAATACACGTTTTTCGCTAGAGGGGACGTTGTTTTATGGCTTTATTTATTGATTGTTCTAAAAAATATCAAAATGAAACCGATTGATGACAACTTAATAACAAATCCTTGTTATGTAATTCATCTTTTTTTAAATCCTAATGTGACCAAACCACTTGAAAGGATGATTTTCAACAGTGTTTTCCGCTGACTCATGCAAACAACAAATCAATTTCACGGCTTCGCCCGAAAACTGAAACAGATTAAATTCAAATGATTTTCGAGGATGAAATCTGAAGCTGAATTTGTTTAATTGTCCTTTTTTTTATTTATTTTTTTTAAAGCGAGTTAAACCTATTTTATGTATGAATGAATTGAAGTCCGTTAAAACCTCAGAAAATCCTTATCAATATGTTGTCATGGCAACCATTCCTGACGACCAAGTCTCCGGGAAACGCTCGGCCAATGGCGGCCTTTTTTCCCCAACGTTAAAGCGACACGTCCATATTCTGCAAAAACATCCACCCGTATGACTGAGACACTCTGAAGCATCTATTCCAGATCAGCGAGACCGATCGGTGTAACTGAGGGGGAACTAGTGAAAACACCAGAGGCTTCTGGGTGTTTCTCAGTTCTCTCCCGACGAGCAGCTGACGCTGAATCACAGCTCTCTTGGAGAAGCCCAAAGGCATCTTGAAATAGACTTTCTTTTCTAAAGAGGAGGAGGAGGAGGAGAGGAGCGAGTGTGTTTGAGTCATTGCTATTCCAGCCTCCGTCGCACAAGCATGGCTGTGCAGAAGACGGCTATCCCTCCGTCGCAGGGACCCCTCGCCTCCCGGAGCGTCGACAACCAGAGGAAGAATGCCTTGGAAAAAACAAGAGGTGAGTCCATTATTTCTTCTTAATTTCCAGGACAGAATTCTGTCGTCACTGGGTTTCTGGTCACTTGGACGACATCAACATGAGGATTCACGTCGGCCACAAAACCTCAAGGCCCCCGTTTTCACTTGAGTGTTCCAGTCCAGGACCATGTGAGCGAGTGTGATGATCATGTGATGCAGCGTTAAATTCTCTTCGCTCACAGACCCCCGACTCAAGACCGTCACACGGGCGAGGAACACGAGCGCCGCCGTCGCAGCAGCCGGTCCAAGAGTCAACCCAGGTCAGATCCACCTTCATGTCGTCTTTTATATGAAGCAGATGTTTCTGACTTCCTCGTCCACTGTCTGACCCGAGATGCCTTCACGGTGAGATGCCTTCACGGTGAGATGCCTTCACGGTCGCCTCCTCTGGCGTCCCCCGGGTCGATGGCCTCGTTTACAAAGTATAGTTTAGAATGTTCATCTGAAGAATGAAGTGACGTCAAAGTCAATACGTTTTTCGGGAAAAAACGGGTTAAATACGATGAAAATACTTTAGATAAATTAGAGGATAATATAGATGGATGGATGGATGAAATGATAGATGGATGGATGGAAAGAAGGATAGATGGATGGATGGAAGGATAGATAGATAGATGGATGGAAGGATAGATAGATGGAAGGATGGATAGATGGATGGATGGATAGATGGATGGATGGATGGATGGATGGATGGATGGATGGATGGATGGATGGATGGATGGATGGATGGATGGATGGATGGATGGATGGATGGATGGATGGATGGATGGATGGATGGATGGATGGATGGATGGATGGATGGATGGATGGATGGATAGGTGGATGGATGTATAGAAGGATAGATGGATGGATGGAAGGATAGATAGATGGATGGAAGGATGGATGGATGGATGGATGGATGGATGGATGGATGGATGGATGGATGGATGGATGGATGGATGGATGGATGGATGGATGGATGGATGGATGGATGGATGGATGGATGGACGGATGGATGGATGGATGGATGGATGGGTGGATGGGTGGAAGGATAGATAGATAGATAGATGGATGGATGGATGGATGGATGGATGGATAGGTGGATGCATGGATAGAAGGATAGATGGATGGATGGATGGATGGATGGATGGATGGATGGATGGATGGATGGATGGATGGATGGATGGATGGATGGATGGATGGATGGATGGATGGATGGATGGATGGATGGATGGATGGATGGATGGATGGAAGGATGGATGGATGGATGGATGGATGGATGGAAGGATAGATGGATGGATGGATGGATGGATGGATGGATGGATGGATGGATGGATGGATGGATGGATGGATGGATGGATGCATAAATTACATTAATATAAAAGATGATTAAGTACATTTTTTCTATTCATTTATTTGATTTATATTCAAGACACTTTGATGAAAATGACTTAAATGTTAATATAGGCTACACACACACACACACAGTATTTTTTTTTTTTAAACATTTTTGACTAGTAGTGTGCCTTGTGATTTTCTTTTCAAATAAAAAGGTGTACCTTGGCTCAAAAAAACCACTGCTCTAGAGCGCCACGATGGAACATCTTGTCTCATCCCTTCTAACATGGATTGTTGACTATGGTTTCAGGGACCAACGGCAACAACACAGACGAGCGTCTGAGGGCGGCGAAGGAGCGGCGGGAGGAGAACCAGAAGTTAGCCGGTGAGATGAGAACACTATGTTCGCCCTCGTCCTCGACCTGGATTTCTATTTTCCCTCGTCGACCTCATTTCTTTCGTCTCCGTTCCTGAAGCCTCGAGGAAGCAGGACAGGTTGGAGCGCGAGCGGCGAGCGAAACACTTCCATCAGCAGCAGCTGCAGGAGCGACAGAAGAAACTCCTGGAGCAGCGGGAGAAGGAGGAGAGGAGGAGGACTGCTGTGGAGGAGAAACGCAAGCAGAAGTTGCAGGAGGAGAAGGTATGAATGTACCTCACTGGATGGATGGATGGATGGATGGATGGATGGATGGATGGATGGATGGATGGATGGATGGATGGATGGATGGATGGATGGATGGATGGATGGATGGATGGATGGATGGATGGATGGATGGATGGATGGATGGATGGATGGATGGATGGATGGATGGATGGATGGATGGATGGATGGATTGATGGATAGATGGATGGAAGGATGGATGGATGGATGGATGGAAGGATGGATGGATGGATGGATGGATGGATGGATGGATGGATGGATGGATGGATGGATGGATGGATGGATGGATGGATGGATGGATGGATGGATGGATGGATGGATGGATGGATAAATAGACTTTATTGATCCCCATGGATCTACTATGGATGTGTATCGGTGCCAATGAAGTATACAATGGTTGAATTAAAAATTGCAAATGTTAAAACGTACTTCTTTTTTTTCAATGTTTTTTAGCTTTTTTTTTTTGTTGAATTATTGGATTGAATATTTTCTATATTGAAAGTTTGAATTGGTTTTATTATTAAATGAAAAAAATGTGTTTTTCAGGAGCGTAACGAGTCGACGGTTCGCCGGACGCAGGAGAAGAGCCAGAAAGCTGTGACCCAAAGTCTGAACCCTCGAGGACGGAAGCCGACCAAGAACGGTAGAGACCAAAACCAACGCTGCTTCTGCTTTTTTTGTTTGTTTGTTTCTTAACATCTTAACCTTCACGCTCCGTGCGTCATGTTCAAATGAACTAAATCTCCGCATGAATTCTCCTGCACTTTCCAAACCCCTCGTCCAGCGGCGCGAGCTCCTCCTCTGACGCCGTGGGAGAAGAACCTGGTCAACCGTCTGGTCACTCCCACGTGCTCCTACCTGGCCCGGAGCAAGAGCGCCGGGTACCAGTCAGACGACGAAGGTACTGGGAAACAAACACGGTGTCGCTACGATTTCGGTCCCCCTTACAATATCGTCCCCCCCACTTCCTACGTGATGACGTAACTCGCTGTATACGCTAACGTCTCTTTAAAATATATTTTTTATGGGTTAAAGAAACGTCAACAGAACGTTTACATGTGACACCAACAGGAAGTGCCCGCGCTATATGTGACACCAACAGGAAGTGCCCTCGCTATATGTGACACCAACAGGAAGTGCCCGCGCTACATATGACACCAATAGGAAGTGCCCGCGCTACATGTGACACCAACAGGAAGTGCCCGCGCTACATGTGACACCAACAGGAAGTGCCCGCGCTACATGTGACACCAACAGGAAGTGCCCGCTCTATATGTGACACCAACAGGAAGTGCCCGCGCTACATGTGACACCAACAGGAAGTGCCCGCGCTATATGTGACACCAACAGGAAGTGCCCGCGCTACATTTGACACCAACAGGAAGTGCCCGCGCTACATGAAACACCAACAGGAAGTGCCCGCGCTACATGTGACACCAACAGGAAGTGCCCGCGCTACATGTGACACCAACAGGAAGTGCCCGCGCTACATGTGACACCAACAGGAAGTGCCCGCGCTACATGTGACACCAACAGGAAGTGCCCGCGCTATATGTGACACTAACAGGAAGTGCCCGCGCTACATGTGACACCAACAGGAAGTGCCCGCGCTATATGTGACACCAACAGGAAGTGCCCGCGCTACATGTGACACCAACATGAAGTGCCCGCGCTACATGTGACACCAACAGGAAGTGCCCGCGCTACATGTGACACCAACAGGAAGTGCCCGCGCTACATGTGACACCAACAGGAAGTGCCCGCGCTACATGTGACACCAACAGGAAGTGCCCGCGCTACATGTGACACCAACAGGAAGTGCCCGCGCTATATGTGACACCAACAGGAAGTGCCCTCGCTATATGTGACACCAACAGGAAGTGCCCGCGCTACATATGACACCAATAGGAAGTGCCCGCGCTACATGTGACACCAACAGGAAGTGCCCGCGCTACATGTGACACCAACAGGAAGTGCCCGCGCTACATGTGACACCAACAGGAAGTGCCCGCGCTACATGTGACACCAACAGGAAGTGCCCGCGCTACATGTGACACCAACAGGAAGTGTCCGCGCTACATGTGACACCAACAGGAAGTGCCTGCGCTATATGTGACACCAACAGGAAGTGCCCGCGCTACATGTGACACCAACAGGAAGTGCCCGCGCTACATATGACACCAATAAGAAGTGCCCGCGCTACATGTGACACCAACAGGAAGTGCCCGCGCTACATGTGACACCAACAGGAAGTGCCCGCGCTACATGTGACACCAACAGGAAGTGCCCGCGCTATATGTGACACCAACAGGAAGTGCCAGCGCTACATGTGACACCAACAGGAAGTGCCCACGCTATATGTGACACCAACAGGAAGTGCCCGCGCTACATTTGACACCAACAGGAAGTGCCCGCGCTACATGAGACACCAACAGGAAGTGCCCGCGCTACATGTGACACCAACAGGAAGTGCCCGCGCTACATGTGACACCAACAGGAAGTGCCCGCGCTACATGTGACACCAACAGGAAGTGCCCGCGCTACATGTGACACCAACAGGAAGTGCCCGCGCTACATGTGACACCAACAGGAAGTGCCCGCGCTATATGTGACACCAACAGGAAGTGCCCGCGCTTCATGTGACACCAACAGGAAGTGCCCGCGCTACATGTGACACCAATAGGAAGTGCCCGCGCTACATGTGACACCAACAGGAAGTGTCCGCGCTACATGTGACACCAACAGGAAGTGCCCGCGCTACATGTGACACCAACAGGAAGTGCCCGCGCTACATGTGACACCAACAGGAAGTGCCCGCGCTATATGTGACACCAACAGGAAGTGCCCGCGCTACATTTGACACCAACAGGAAGTGCCCGCGCTACATGAGACACCAACAGGAAGTGCCCGCGCTACATGTGACACCAACAGGAAGTGTCCGCGCTATATGTGACACCAACAGGAAGTGCCCGTGCTACATGTGACACCAACAGGAAGTGCCCGCGCTATATGTGACACCAACAGGAAGTGCCCGCGCTACATGTGACACCAACAGGAAGTGCCCGCGCTACATGAGACACCAACAGGAAGTGCCCGCGCTACATGTGACACCAAAAGGAAGTGCCCGCGCTGCATGTGACACCAACAGGAAGTGCCCGCGCTATATGTGACACCAACAGGAAGTGCCCGCGCTACATGTGACACCAACAGGAAGTGCCCGCGCTATATGTGACACCAACAGGAAGTGCCCGCGCTACATGTGACACCAACAGGAAGTGCCCGCGCTACATGTGACACCAATAGGAAGTGCCTGCGCTACATGTGACACCAACAGGAAGTGCCCGCGCTACATGTGACACCAACAGGAAGTGCCCGCGCTACATATGACACCAACAGGAAGTGCCCGCGCTACATGTGACACCAACAGGAAGTGCCCGCGCTACATGTGACACCAACAGGAAGTGCCCGCGCTACATGTGACACCAACAGGAAGTCCCCGCGCTACATGTGACACCAACAGGAAGTGCCCGCGCTACATGTGACACCAACAGGAAGTGCCCGCGCTACATGTGACACCAACAGGAAGTGCCCGCGCTACATGTGACACCAACAGGAAGTGCCCGCGCTATATGTGACACCAACAGGAAGTGCCCGCGCTACATGTGACACCAACAGGAAGTGCCCGCGCTATATGTGACACCAACAGGAAGTGCCCGCGCTACATGTGACACCAACATGAAGTGCCCGCGCTACATGTGACACCAACAGGAAGTGCCCGCGCTACATGTGACACCAACAGGAAGTGCCCGCGCTATATGTGACACCAACAGGAAGTGCCCGCGCTACATGTGACACCAACAGGAAGTGCCCGCGCTACATGTGACACCAACAGGAAGTGCCCGCGCTACATGTGACACCAACAGGAAGTGCCCGCGCTATATGTGACACCAACAGGAAGTGCCCGCGCTACATGTGACACCAACAGGAAGTGCCCGCGCTACATGTGACACCAACAGGAAGTGCCCGCGCTACATGTGACACCAACAGGAAGTGTCCGCGCTATATGTGACACCAACAGGAAGTGCCCGTGCTACATGTGACACCAACAGGAAGTGCCCGCGCTATATGTGACACCAACAGGAAGTGCCCGCGCTACATGTGACACCAACAGGAAGTGCCCGCGCTACATGAGACACCAACAGGAAGTGCCCGCGCTACATGTGACACCAAAAGGAAGTGCCCGCGCTGCATGTGACACCAACAGGAAGTGCCCGCGCTATATGTGACACCAACAGGAAGTGCCCGCGCTACATGTGACACCAACAGGAAGTGCCCGCGCTATATGTGACACCAACAGGAAGTGCCCGCGCTACATGTGACACCAACAGGAAGTGCCCGCGCTACATGTGACACCAATAGGAAGTGCCTGCGCTACATGTGACACCAACAGGAAGTGCCCGCGCTACATGTGACACCAACAGGAAGTGCCCGCGCTACATGTGACACCAACAGGAAGTGCCCGCGCTACATGTGACACCAACAGGAAGTGCCCGCGCTACATGTGACACCAACAGGAAGTGCCCGCGCTACATGTGACACCAACAGGAAGTCCCCGCGCTACATGTGACACCAACAGGAAGTGCCCGCGCTACATGTGACACCAACAGGAAGTGCCCGCGCTACATGTGACACCAACAGGAAGTGCCCGCGCTACATGTGACACCAACAGGAAGTGCCCGCGCTATATGTGACACCAACAGGAAGTGCCCGCGCTACATGTGACACCAACAGGAAGTGCCCGCGCTATATGTGACACCAACAGGAAGTGCCCGCGCTACATGTGACACCAACATGAAGTGCCCGCGCTACATGTGACACCAACAGGAAGTGCCCGCGCTACATGTGACACCAACAGGAAGTGCCCGCGCTATATGTGACACCAACAGGAAGTGCCCGCGCTACATGTGACACCAACAGGAAGTGCCCGCGCTACATGTGACACCAACAGGAAGTGCCCGCGCTACATGTGACACCAACAGGAAGTGCCCGCGCTATATGTGACACCAACAGGAAGTGCCCGCGCTACATGTGACACCAACAGGAAGTGCCCGCGCTACATGTGACACCAACAGGAAGTGCCCGCGCTACATGTGACGAAGCCGCTGATTGGCTGAAGCTGTTTTACTAATAATAACGCAAAACTGTACATTGAAATACAAACATTCGAGTTCCGAAATAATTCTAATATTTAAAAAAATAAAAAATATTTTTAAGAGACGTTCGCATATGCAGCGAGTGACGTCATAACGTAGGAAGTGGGGCGGACCGATATTGTAGGGGGGACGATATTGTAGCTACACCGGCACCGATGTGGAGGATTTGCTTATTAACAAAAGCCTTTTTTTTGTCTTTGTTTTGACCCTTCATTTCACGTTGACATCTAACACGCTGTCGCTCAGTTGTTCATATTTGTCGTCGTGCAGTTTCATTTTCCTCCACCGCCACCGCCAGCCCCGCCCCGCAGAAACCCAAGAGACCGTCTCCGAGTCCCAGGAGGAGCGTCGCCGTCGCTCAGGTGACCCCGAGGATACTTTACTTTCTGATCAAAACCCGCTTCAACCAGTGGTTTTTTTACCTCAGTTTTTATCCAACCTGCAAAAAAGTTACAGTACTTGCATAACAATAACATGACAGGTACAACGTTTTAGTTTGGAATATTTGAATCGATGTCACGAAAAAGAAAGCAAATCAATATATATATTTTTGTTTGTACAATTTAAAGTAAATACAAACTCGTCTTTTTAAATTTGTTGATGTTGTTTTACGACTACTATTCCTACTTAGCAGTTTAGTTTCACATCTTGATTCCAAAGAATTATTGAATTTAAGATGTATATTTTTAATGTATTACAACTTCAATATAGACTTTCTTTTATTGGCGTTGCACAGAAAACACTGCAGGGAAACTGGCTACGCAATCTCGTTGCTTGGCAACCGTTAAAAAATCACAGCAGTGTGAATGTACGTATCTGTAAAAAGTATAAATATAAATATTAGTAAGTTAAAAACAGTGCAATATAGTATAAACAAAATAAATAATGAATAATGTTTAAAATATTGCATATAATAATTAATGTATATAAAGGTGTGAATATAAACAAGTAAAAAATACTGCTAATATGTTATAAATCGAATAAATACATAATATTTTAAATATTGCATATAATAATTAATGTATATAAAGGTATAAATATAAACAAGTAAAAAATACTGCTAATATGTTATAAATAGAATAAATACATAATATTTTAAATATTGAATATAATAATTAATGTATATAAAGGTATAAATATAAACAAGTAAAAAATACTGCCAATATGTTATAAAAATAATAAATACATCATATTTTAAATAGTGCATATAATAATTAATGTATATAAAGGTATAAATATAAACAAGTAAAAAATACTGCTAATATGTAATAAATAGAATAAATACATCATATTTTAAATATTGCATATAATAATTAATGTATATAAAGGTATAAATATAAACAAGTTAAAAAATACTGCTAATATGTTATAAATAGACTAAATAAATAATATTTTAAATATTGCATATAATAATTAATGTATATAAAGGTATAAATATAAACAAGTTAAAAAATACTGCTAATATGTTATAAATAGAATAAATACATCATATTTTAAATATTGCATATATTAATTAATGTATATAAAGGTGTAAATATAAACAAGTAAAAAATACTGCTAATATGTTATAAATAGAATAAATACATAATATTTTAAATATTGCATATAATAATTAATGTATATTAAGGTATAAATATAAACAAGTTAAAAAATACTGCTAATATGTTATGAATAGAATAAATACATCATATTTTAAATATTGCATATAATAATTAATGTATATAAAGGTATAAATATAAACAAGTTAAAAAATACTGCTAATATGTTATAAATAGAATAAATACATCATATTTTAAATATTGCATATAATAATTAATGTATATAAAGGTATGAATATAAACAAGTAAAAAATACTGCTAATATGTTATAAATAGAATAAATACATAATATTTTAAATATTGCATATAATAATTAATATATATAAAGGTATAAATATAAACAAGTTAAAAAATACTGCTAATATGTTATAAATTGAATAAATACATCATATTTTAAATATTGCATATAATAATTAATGTATATTAAGGTATAAATATAAACAAGTTTAAAAAATACTGATATGTTATAAATAGAATAAATACATAATATTTTAAATATTGCATATATTGCATATAATAATTAATGTATATAAAGGTATGAATATAAACAAGTAAAAAATACTGCTAATATGTAATAAATAGAATAAATACATCATATTTTAAATATTGCATATAATAATTAATGTATATAAAGGTATGAATATAAACAAGTAAAAAATACTGCTAATATGTAATAAATAGAATAAATACATCATATTTTAAATATTGCATATAATAATTAATGTATATTAAGGTATGAATATAAACAAGTTAAAAATACTGCTAATATGTTATGAATAGAATAAATACATCATATTTTAAATAGTGCATATAATAATTAATGTATATAAAGGTATAAATATAAACAAGTTAAAAAATACTGCTAATATGTTATAAATAGAATAAATACATCATATTTTAAATAGTGCATATAATAATTAATGTATATTAAGGTATAAATATAAACAAGTTAAAAAATACTGCTAATATGTTATAAATAGAATAAATACATCATATTTTAAATATTGCATATAATAATTAATGTATATAAAGGTATAAATATAAACAAGTTAAAAAATACTGCTAATATGTTATAAATAGAATAAATACATCATATTTTAAATATTGCATATATTGCATATAATAATTAATGTATATAAAGGTATGAATATAAACAAGTAAAAAATACTGCTAATATGTAATAAATAGAATAAATACATCATATTTTAAATATTGCATATAATAATTAATGTATATAAAGGTATGAATATAAACAAGTAAAAAATACTGCTAATATGTTATAAATAGAATAAATACATAATATTTTAAATATTGCATATAATAATTCATGTATATAAAGGTATAAATATAAACAAGTTAAAAATACTGATAATATGTTATAAATAGAATAAATACATAATATTTTAAATATTGCATATAATAATTAATGTATATAAAGGTGTAAATATAAACAAGTAAAAAATACTGCTAATATGTTATAAATAGAATAAATACATAACATTTAAAATATTGCATATAATAATTAATGTATGTAAAGGTATAAATATAAACAAGTTAAAAATACTGCTAATATGTTATAAATAGAATAAATACATAATATTTTAAATATTGCATATAATAATTAATGTATATAAAGGAATAAATATAAACAAGTTAAAAATACTGCTAATATGTTATAAATAGAATAAATACATAATATTTTAAATATTGCATATAATAATTAATGTATATAAAGGTATAAATATAAACAAGTTAAAAATACTGCTAATATGTTATAAATAAAATAAATACATAATATTTTAAATAGTGCATAACACAGTCATATTTCGCAGTTTAATTCTGTGTAATTTCTTTCCAAACCTAGAAGCAGGAAGTCGTCAAGACGAGCCCGCGATCGCCCGCCAACAACAGACCGACCAGGAACGTCCAGACCAGAACCACGTCTCCGTCGCCGGACCGGTGGGTCATCTTTTGACGGAAAGTCAAAATAAACAGAAATGCTGAGTCGGCGAAAATCGCCGTTTTTGACCCCGCAGGACGCCCCGGAGGTCGGTCAGCAGACAGTCGCCTCCGCTTCAGCCGGAGCTCCCGTCGGTCCCGGAAGAAGACGCCGCCATTTGTATTCCGGCCCTCGCTCCGGGGAACTCCAGGCCCGTCAGGACGGGGAGTCTGCGAGCGCAGGAGTCTTCGAGATCCGAGCCCAGGAGGTCGGAGGTCATCGGCCGAGCGGCGGGAGATGGAAGTGAGTTAACGAAATAAAACGGTTTCGATTAACGAGAGATTTGGCCAAAAAACTAAAATGATCAGGATGGACTCAAAGGTCAGACGAGGTCAGAGAAGAAGTGACTCGTAAAACAAGGGGGAAAAAATAGTGATCAATGCGTGATAATGGAAAAAAACAAAAGTAAATCTACAAACTAAAATAAGATATAACATATAAAAATGTAATTTTTATAACTTTCTAACTTTTTAATGTTCATTGAAAAAAATCGACTCAAAACTGAGAGTTTTAATTGAGTGTCCCTTATGTATGAAAATATATGTTGTGCCTTATAACTCGCCTGCAGTTCATACAAAACTCTGCAGCCAGAATTCTGAGCCGCTCTAGTAGAAGAACTCACATTTCTCCTTCAAACTCTTCACTGGCTGCCAGTTTCTTTCAGGATCCATGTGGTTTTTTGGTTGGTGAATTGTGGTTCTTACTTTCAGATCTATTTATGGTCAGACCATCCATCAGTAGATTCTGATCCAGACTTACACCCCAGCTTGGGCTCTGAGGTCTGTGGATCAGAATCTACTGATGGTTCCTGAACACGCTTCAGGACCAGAGGAGAGAAATCCTTCCAGACTGTTGCTCCTAAGCTTTGGAACGATCTTCCTCTCCCTCTGTGTTTAGTGTTTTGTGGTAGTTCTAAATAAGTTATTTACTACTGGAAAACAAGAAGAGTTTAAATAAAAGAGATGCAGAAGTTTCAAGAAGACCAGAAAGAGGTGTAACGCTGTCTTATAGATGTACGTTCCGGCAACTGCTCAAAGTCTTTGACTCCGAAGGAAGGCGTTATCCGACCGTAAAGAGGGAGCACAGCAGAACTGAAACAGGAAGTAACCACACACAAACAGGAAACGGAATAATGTTCAGTATTTCTTAGCAGTGGCGAAAACTCTAATGGGAATCCGTGAGATCCTCAGAGTAGAACAGCAGGAAACCAGTCGTGGCCGTTCGGTCGTCTTGTCGACTTGTGACTGATTTCATTTCTTCGTTCTGAAGCTCCTCAGACGAGACCTGCTCCACGACCCCAGGCCCCCGAGGTCAAACCTCCAGCTAGATCGGTGCAGAAAGAGGAGGCCTCGCGGCTCCTGGCGGAGAAGAGGAAGCAGGCGCGTCTCCTGAGGGAGCAGGAGGAGCAGGAGCGCCTGGAGCGAGAGGAGGCGGAGCGGTGAGTGGAGAGTCGTGGCCGAGATACGCCAGCTGAGAGTCATAACTCCCGATTTTCGAAGGCGACACCAAGAGGAGGTTCAGCGCCGACTGGCCGAGGAGCGAGCTCTGGAGCAGGCCGAGGCTCAGCGTCTGGTGGAGGAGAAGAGGAGGAGGGAGGAGGAGGAGCAACGACGAGCCGAGGAGGAGAGAGCTCAGGCCATGAGGGAAGCTGCTCTCCTGCAGAAGCAGGTATGTTCAGGAGGATCAGCAGGAATCTGACAATTACAATGTAGGAACTACATGATACATGTGATACTGAAGGATATACAGTATGTGTAGTATATGTTGAGTCCTTGACTCTGGTGTTGTGATAGTGTAGTAACAAGTATATATGTGTAGTATTGTCCAGTACTTGACTCTGGTGTTGTGATAGTGTAGTAACAAGTATATATGTGTAGTATTGTCCAGTACTTGACTCTGGTGTTGTGATAGTGTAGTAACAAGTATATATGTGTAGTATTGTCCAGTACTTGACTCTGGTGTTGTGATAGTGTAGTAACAAGTATATATTTTTAGTATTGTCCAGTACTTGACTCTGGTGTTGTGATAGTGTAGTAACAAGGATATATGTGTAGTATTGTCGAGTACTTGACTCTGGTGTTATGATAGCATAGTAACAAGTATATATATGTAGTATTGTCCAGTACTTGACTCTGGTGTTGTGACAGTGTAGTAACAAGGATATATGTGTAGTATTGTCGAGTACTTGACTCTGGTGTTGTGATAGTGTAGTAACAAGGATATATGTGTAGTTTTGTCGAGTACTTGACTCTGGTGTTGTGATAGCATAGTAACAAGTATATATATGTAGTATTGTCCAGTACTTGACTCTGGTGTTGTGATAGTGTAGTAACAAGTATATGTATTTTTAGTATTGTCCGGTACTGGACTCTGGTGTTGTGATAGTGTAGTAACAAGGATATATGTGTAGTATTGTCGAGTACTTGACTCTGGTGTTATGATAGCATAGTAACAAGTATATATATGTAGTATTGTCCAGTACTTGACTCTGGTGTTGTGATAGTGTAGTAACAAGGATATATGTGTAGTATTGTCGAGTACTTGACTCTGGTGTTGTGATAGCGTAGTAACAAGTATATATGTGTAGTACTGTCCAGTACTTGACTTTGGTGTTGTAGTATTTACAGACTACATGACTCTTGACAAAGTCGTAACTGCTTTAATTTGTTTTCAAACCATAATATTGCCAAACATCAGCTTTAAAAGCTGCTGGACTCACTGTATCCTCTCGTCCTCAGTCATCGCTGGGATCTCGTTTTACCTTTAGCTGCAGAGGATGTAACGACTGCTGCCATCTAGAGGCTTAATTTCTTGGATTAGTTTACTTTGAATCTTTGCGTTACAACAGTTTTGACGCAATCTATCGAAATATTAACCATAAAAGGTACTATTGTCGAGTACTTATACACCAACCTTCCTCCCTCTGGTGGTGGTCCTGAAGAGAGAAGAAGAACTTCTCCGGGAAAAGGCCAGAGAAGAGAAGCTTAAGCAGGAACGAGCCGTTCTCGCTGAGAGAGAAGACGCCGAGCGACAAGTGCGGAGGAAGGTGAGTCGTTCATCGACCTTCTCCGACCCAACAGAGGTTCTGATCCTCGCTCACACACGTCTTCTGTTCCAGCGTCTGGAGGAGATCATGCGGAGGACCAGGAGGTCCGACTCACCAGACACGGTTAGGACTTCCAACCCTCCGGGGGGTCTTGTGACGTGAGCTCGCGACGGATCGGTTTTTTGAACTCGTGTTCCTCCTCCTCCTTCGCTCAGAAGCCGGCGCCGGCCAGAGCCTTGCCCTGCGACCCGCGACCCAAGGAGAACACGGTGCCGGTTCAGGACCTCAACGACGACGTTCCGGTTCCGGTCGTGGCCTTCAAGGAGCGCCGGTCTCTCCGGACTCTGACGGGCCTGGAGGATATCCAGTCGCACCAACGAGCAGGTGAGGAAACCAACTTTACAATCTATTATTTTGTGATGATTATGATTGACGGACTGTAGTATTATCAGTTTCGTTAGTAGATAAATACAAAAAAAACTACTCGTACTCATAAAAGGGTCTCAGACATTACGTATCGATCGAAGATACAATGATTCATCAATCGATTATCAAACTCAACTTGAACTCCATGCACTCGACTTGAAAACTGTGTCTGGAATCAAAATTGGTTATTTAGTTTTTGACCGAACGTTCTTTTCATTGCTAGTACTAGCCCAAAGCATGTAATCAAGCTAGTTTTAGCACTTTAACATGCAATCAAGCTAGCATTAGTGCATTAGCATGCTAGCATTTGCTAGTATTAGTGCATTAGAATTCAATCAAGCTGTTATTAGCTGATTAGCACACAATCAAGCTAGTATTAGTGCATTAGCATGCTAGCATTTGCTAGTATTAGTGCATTAGAATGCAATCAAGCTGTTATTAGCTGATTGGCATACAATCAAGCTTGTATTAGTGCATTGGCATGCTAGGGTCCGTAGTATTAGCTGATTAGCATGCAATCCAGCTTGTATTAGCGCATTAGCATGCTAGCATTTGCTAGTATTAGTGCATTAGCATGTAATCCAGCTAGTATTAGCGCATTAGCATGCAATCAAACTGGTATAAGCTGATTAGCATACAATCGAGCTTGTATTAGTGCATTGGTTTGCTAGTATTAGTTGATTAGCATCCAATCAAGCTAGTATTAGCGCTTTTACATACAAGCAAGCTAGTATTAGCTGCTTAGAATGCAATCAAGCCAGTATAAGCGCACTAGCATGCTAGCATTTGCTAGTATTGGTGCATTAGCATGCAATCAAGCTGGTATAAGCTGATTAGCATGCAATCAAGCCAGTATTAGCGCATTGGAATGCTACTATTTGCTAGTATTAGTGTAATAGCATACAATCAAGCTTGTATTAGTGCATTGGCTTGCTAGGATTAGCTGATTAGCATGCAATCCAGCTAGTATTAGTGCATTAGCATGCAATCAAGCTAGTATTAGCTGATTGGCATGCACTCAGGCTAATATTAGAGCATATAATAATAATATTAGCATGCTTGCTTTTGTTAGTGTTAGAGCATTAGCATGCTTGCATTTGGTTGTGTTAGCGCATTAGCATGCTAGCATTTGCTAACGATTACTCAATCGTTGTATCTTGGCTCGTTTATTGACACCTGCGACCCCCTTGTGACCCCTGTAAAAGGTTTAAAACTTTTTCTTGTAGCCGATCTGATGTTAAACCTTTTCTTTCCTTCTTTTCTCTCTGTGTTCGCAGAAGTGATCTCGTAGGAGCCGCGAACACATGTACAAACACATGTACAAACACATGTATGAACAAATGTACAAACACATGTACAAACACATTCCTAACCTCCCTTTAATAATCGTTACAATCACTCGTTCTAGCAGCTGCTCGCGTGTCGTTCCCCAAAGTATCGAAGATGAATATTTGCACTAACGCCTCGATTGCACAGTCGCTTTGTTCGATGATCCACTTGTTTTATGAGTCGCTTTGTTCGATGATCCACTTGTTTTATGAGTCGCTTTAACGATTTCTTGATTGAGTTTATTATCCTTTGTTTGTATTCAACGGTTAAAGAGATGAAACGATGAATAAAGATCCGTGTTTGTCCTTCAACTGTTTGTCTTTCCACGGCTGCACAAAGAAAAGTTGTTTGTTATTGTCAAGTTTCTCACGCTCTTGTCTGAACGTTTCTTAATGGTTTGAAATGAGGTTTTAACCCTTGTGTTTTATCAGGGTCAAGATGACCCGGAGGCCTAAAAACAAATCTGATTGTGGTATCCCTTTTGTTATATCAGGGTCAAGATGACCCGGAGGCCTAAAAACAAATTTGATTCTGGGATTCCATGTGTATTATCAGGGTAAAGGTGACCCGGAGGCCTGAAAACAAATGTGTTTGTGGTAACCCTTATTTTATATCAGGGTCAAGATGACCCAGGGGCCTGAAAACAAATGTGATTCTGGTATCCTTTGTGTCATATCAGGGTCAAGATGACCCAGGGGCATGAAAACAAATTTGATTCTGGTATCCCTTGTGTTATATCAGGGTCAAGATGACCCATGGGCCTGAAAACAAATTAGATTCTGGTTCTATCAGGGTCAAGATGACCCAGGGGCCTGAAAACAAATGTGATTGTGGTATCCCTTGTGTTATATCAGGGTCAAGATGACCCGGAGGCCTGAAAACAAATGTGATTGTGGTATCCCTTCTGTTATATCGGGGTCAAGATGACCCATGGGCCTGAAAACAAATGTGATTCTGGTATCCGTTGTGTTGTATCAGCGTCAAGATGACCCGGAGGCCTGAAAACAAATGTGTCTCTGGTATCCCTTGTGTTGTATCGGGTCAAGATGACCCAGAGGGCTGAAAACAAATGTGATTCTGGTATCCCTTGTGTTATATCAGCGTCAAGATTACCCGGAGTCCTGAAAACAAATGTGTTTGGGGTATCCCTTTTGTTATATCGGGTTCAAGATGACCCAGGGGCCTGAAAACAAATGTGATTCTGGTATCCCTTGTGTTATATCGGGGTCAAGATGTGTGTCAAGGTATTTATGGAAGCCAAGGTCATTCACCTTCACCCATGGACGACAACACGAGGGATACCGCCAACACATTTGTTTTCAGGCCTCTGGGTCATCTTGACCCTGAGATTACACAAGTCATTAAAAAAAGTAATTTTAACCACGATCCACATGTATGAAGCAGCTCTTGTTCTTAGAACCATGTGGGCTGAATCGGGCCCCGAGCGTCGAAGCTTTAGAACTCGGGTTTGACTCATGATATAGTCGTTACATGGTTTCGCTTCATGACTGTGAAAAATAAATAAAACTAAAGGTCACATAATGTAGAGACAAGTCAATGAAACCATAGATAAATGTATATATTGGAAAGTTGAAACCGTGTGTGTTGCCATGGTAACAATTGAACTATTTTGAAGAAAACGTAGACGTATCACTGGAAAACTCAAGGATACACATTTTTATTTGGGCATCTGAGGCGTCGGATGATGTCAACAGTGGACGTCAGCAGAATGTGTGGCCCTTTAGAAGTCTACTGAGAGCAGAGGCTTCTTCAGTCGGAGTGTGACGTGATCTTCTCTCTGGTCTCCGCGGGCGGTGGTCGACAAAGAGGAAACTGTTTCCTGTGAACATGTGAGCGCTCATGTAGTCGAGGTCTTTCCGTGTTCCACGGGGACCAGAACATGTTGTTCAGGGACATTCAATGTCTTTGAATCTTTGGTTAAACCTGGATAAATTAATTATTTTTAGGTTTTAATAAGTTTTCATTTTTGTCAGTGTTTTTGACGTTTCTTTATTTAATGTGATTAGTTTTGTATTCTTCTTTTTTTTGGCTCCACTCGGTTGTGTGTTTGTGCCTTAATTCACCTTTTAAAAGTTAAAACGTGTTAAAATAAATAGGCATTTTCTATTATTATTTGTCCAGAACTAGCAAGAAAAGCTTTTAGCGCCATCTTGTGTCCATATGCGGAAGTATTTTCAAAGGGACTCTATCGTGCTTATTTCCATAGGTTTTAGTTTAATTTAATCCTCCTTCCAAATACACCAAACTGCTAGCATTTGCTAGCTTTTAGCGCATAAGAATGCAATCAAGATAGTATTAGTGCATTAGAATTCTTACATTTGCTAGCATTAGCGTATAAGCATGCAATCAAGATAGTATTAGTTTATTAGAATGCTTGCATTTGCTAGCATTGGCGCATAAGAATGCAATCAAGATAGTATTAGTGCATTAGAATGCTTGCATTTGCTAGCATTAGCGTATAAGCATGCAATCAAGATAGTATTAGTGCATTAGAATGCTTGCATTTGCTAGCATTAGCGCATAAGCATGCAATCAAGATAGTATTAGTTTATTAGAATGCTTGCATTTGCTAGCATTAGTGTAAAAGCATGCAATCAAGATAGTATTAGTGCATAAGAATGCTTTCATTTGCTAGCATTAGTGCATAAGCTAATGTGAATTTCTCTAAGGAGATGAATAAAGTATCTATCTATCTATCTATCTATCTATCTATCTATCTATCTATCTATCTATCTATCTATCTATCTATCAGCATGCAATCAAGATAGTATTAGTTCATTAGAATGCTTGCATTTGCTAGTATTAGCGCATAAGCATGCAATCAAGATAGTATTAGTGCATTTGAATGCTTGCATTTGCTAGTATAGTGCATTAGCATGCTTGCATTTGCTAGTATTAGTTCATTAGCATACTTGCATTTGCTAGTATTAGAGCTTAGCATGCTTGCATTTGCTAGTATTAGCATGCTAGCATTTGCTAGTAATAGTGCATTGGCATGCAATCAAGCTAGTATTAGTGTATTAGAATGCTTGCATTTGCTACTATTAGTGAACTAGCATGCTAGCATTTGTTAGTATTAGTGCATTAGCATGTAATCAAGCTAGTATTAGATGAGAATGAAATCAAAATAGTATTAGCGCATTAGCATGCTTGCATTTGCTAGTATTAATGCATTAGCATGCAATCAGGCTAGTGTTAGCGCATTACATGCTAACGTTTGCTAGTTTCTTCAGAAAAAAAGATGGGAGAGGTTTGTGCGATTAAGATCAGAAGACATTCCAAAAATGACAACTTTTGTCTTTGATTTCTTTGATGCCACTTCACCAGAGCCACTAAAGGACGAGATCATGTTAAAAGCATTATGTCCCTGATTCCTGGGACTAGACGGGGGTTGAAGGTCACAACCAAATCGCCAAATCTACAACAAAGTGTAAAAAAATAATAAAAAATCCCTAAATAATGATGCAGACTTTGGCACCACATGAATTTATTATTTCTCAGTTGGTAGTTGGAACAAGTACCCGGAGTCCTGGTGAGGTCTGGGAAGGAGGCCGAGATGATCTCTGCTCGTTTCCAATTTTTAAGGCTGTCGTCATGACTGACGAGAGGGTGGGGGGTCGGGGGTGCCAGGGGGGTTGTGGGGGGTCGGGGTTCAGTGTGTTGAGACTAGGAGGTCTGAAGGTTCTGAGAGGGAGAGACTTTTCTTGCTACTTCAGAGGTAGCGTGGGTGGGAACCAGAGTACCTGGAGAAAACCCATGTCTAGGTCAGCTGGGATTGTACTCCAGCGCCCTCTGCAGGCCTGCTCAGGAAGAGCAGTGTAAGGTGGGTGAAGAGAAGAGTGCAGTCGAGGCCGACGCCATCGCTCGTCAGCGCCGGCGGCGTCTCCTGACGGCCAGCTTCACTCGCGTCCTGCGCCGGCGTCCGCTCTTGGCGCGCCTTCTTCTTCGCCGCCTGAGCGCCGGAGACCTGCCGCGACCGCTTCGCCTGCGCCGCCGCACGGACCTGGAGGCCGATCTTCTGCGTCGTCTGGCAACCATCGGATATGTTCCTGTCTGGGATGGTCCTTCTCTTCTTCCTTCCACCTAGTTGGTTCCCAAGTCGCTGATGCCTGAAGCTGCCGCTTCACTCCTTATATCAACTCCCGCCGCAGCCCGAGGACCGGAGCCGCTTAGAAGCCCTTGTTGTTGAGGACGACGTCATCGACGCACAGGTTCGAAAGCATCCTTTTAAAAACATCTTCTGCTCATGAAACCACATCTATTCTCATAATCACCAATAATCAGCTCGGCGAATTACTAGTTTACTTAAATATACAATAGTGATAATTGGGATTTAAAAAAATAAATACATCATATTTGTTTCATCTATCAATTTTGACATATTCAAAATGTTTTTTTTTTTCATAATAATATAAATATATAAAATAATGTCTGTCTATCTGGTCTGAGGTTTGAAAAAAGCTTGACAAATGAGCGATTTATGATGACTTTTATAGTGTAAACACATCATTCCTCTATAGACGTAATGCACTGTAGGTGAGAGTGGCACTGTACCAAGATGGCCGCCCTGTATACACACCACTCTAGTGGCAGCAGTCGATCTAAGTATATATGACAATGGTCACGGTCAGTACATATATATATAATACATACATTATTGTAAATGAAGGACGGGTGTGGCAGTTATTAACTGTACTAACTATAACATGGAAGTAAATGTATATAAAACTATTTCAATCATTTGTACTGAACTTTTTTGAATTGAATATGTCTTGGAAATTCAATCTGCTTAAATATGGTGAATAGTTTTGGTAAATAAGAGTGATTCACATTTCACATAGTTTACATTATATTTTTGAAAGATCATTTTTAAAAGGCGAGTTTTCCATAAAAGTAAATCAGTTTAGTGATGGTTTAATTTAACAATTCAAATGTAGTCTTTTTAAACTTTCTTTATGTAAACTTTAATTTTTTAATTAACTGTTTTTTTTCAAACCTTTAAATTAATTAAATTAAATAGTTTCTATTTTGAAAAGATTGAATTGAACAAATTCAAAATAAATAAAGTTTTTTCGGTTTTTTTTACACATAGAGCTTGAAACTTGATACCAATAATTAAAAAACAAATGTCTTTAATTCAATATTTTTTACATTAGGTGTCCGGGCCTACCAAGCAGAGGGTGGATCTGCTCCTAGCGGACTGAGGGCACATTCTACCCGTGGTGTGGCAGCCTCAGTGCCTCTTTTGCGGGGTGTGGCAGCAGAGGACATCTGCTCAGCTGCTTCTTGGGCGTCCACGTCAACCTTTGCTAAGGCCCATCTCCTCGACGTGACGGCGGGATCAGTAGCTCATACAGTTTTGAGCGCTGCTGTGCCCCCCCTCGAGGCCCACAGCTCCAGTAGACTTGGATCCTGGGCCGGCGGGGCCCTAGCGATGCTGCTTCAGGAGCGGCGTCCAGCTGGGGGTACATTTATCCCATCGGGCTTCGCCTTGTGTTTTAACCAATAGCAAAGCTGTTAGGCAGAGCACCAATATGAAGTAGAACCCCTGAGTTATCTATCATAATCTCAGGTTCTACGAATTGGTGCGAAGCCCTCTAACCTCGTCGCCCAGCGGCCGCCCTTCTCGCTGAGTTTTCAGTTGGAGGAAGTGCGGCGGGTGTTTCCCGCCTTTATAGGAAGTGGACTGCCCCCTGCTGGGTGGCGAGTTCATTAAGCTTTCTCAGAGACGAGGCGGTGCCTCGAGGATAAACCAATAGCGAAGCTGTTAGAGGGCTTCGCACCAATTCGTAGAACCTGAGATTATGATAGATAACTCAGGGGTTTTACTCACCATGACACCGCTAACATATCACGTGACCCAGATGCGAGAAGAGAATCCGGTAACTTTTCAAAATAAAAAACATCGCGACTCAGAATAATTTAAAAAAAGCAAAGATTACGCCATTTTTTTATCCTTTTCTTTTTAATGCTTTCTCTAATGACCCTTGAATTTTTAAATAAACTTTTTTTCTTCTTTAAAAAAAAATAAAAAACTTATTTAAAGGGCATTGTATTCAGAAGTTTTCCAATCACGAGGTAAAATAAACAAACGATTCAGCTGACTCTACATACCCAGAATGCACCGCGCCCATGCTCTTCGCTCCCATTGGCTGCGAGCCTCCTCCGCCCTCGGCTCCTCCCACCGCCGTGTCTGTCTGTGCAGAACCCGCTTCGTTCCCTCGCAGGATCTGCGGCTTCTCTCTCCAGGTCCAGGTTCCTCCTCCAGGTTCTTCCTCCAGACCATGTCCGTGCAGATGCTTCCCCGGTCCGTGCAGATGTTTCCCCGGAGCTTCCACAGAGTCGTCCGGCGGTTCTACTCCAGCGTCACCCGCCAGGAGAACCACGTTGAACTTGAAGGATCCGCTGCAGCCAACTTTACCAAAGACGCACCAAGACAAGTAAGATTTAATCACAAAGTGTGTTGTTATCACAGGCCGCGTCAACACCCCGTCAACACCCCGAAACTTCTGCTCTTATTGCGAAATAAATAAATAAATAATGCATGGTTTTCTCTCGGGAGTCACCCGTGTCGCAGGATTTATAAAAGGGGGTCCAACTGTTTACCTTTGACCCCAGCACGTGACCGTTTAGTTGACGTGAGTGATTGATGTAGTTTTTATATTATTATTATTATTATTATTGTTATATATTCATACTTCATTACACTGAAAATGACGTTTCCGATCACAATTACTAAAATGTATATATTTTTTAAACAATAAAAAACCTTAAAGACCTTAAAAAGGAATATATTTAAAAAAAACAACAACAATATGTTCGAATATGTTTCTTCTTTTTTTTAGGACGGCATTGAATAGATAACTAAACAAATTCTGACAAAATAAATTCGTTTTAAAAACATAATAACACGAGTGTCTTTCAGGAGGCGCTGCGATGATCAATAAAGTTTTGAAAAAAAAACTTTATTGATAGCTTGTGCGCACAGGAAGTAGCAGCCTTATTTTTGTCAAGCTTTTAAATAAAAAAAAAACTTTATTGATACATTGATACTATTCAGAAGTAGCAGCCGTTGTTTTTGTCAAGCTTTTAAATAAAAAAAAAACTTTATCAAGGTGGCGAATCCATTTTAGTAAAGTTAAAAACATAAGTGTGTGTTGTTAGGAAATGTGGAAAAAAAGAGGAACCGTTTCTAACACGTTATTTTCTTGACCTAAACAGAAGCTTCCTGATGACATCACTCCCTTCTCCGCCTTCTTGACGGACAGCTTTGGCAGGAGACACAGTTATCTTCGAGTCTCTCTGACGGAGAAATGTAACCTGCGCTGTAAGTTTACTTCAATAATAGCATTTGTGTCCAAATACATACGTTTACATTGAAATATTCATCCTACCATTCATAGTACCGTGACATATGTGAGGTGCTAGCATCAGAGTTTGTAAACTAAAGTATCAAAATACCTCCTGAAAAAGTATTTATGTTCATTTTAATGATCAGAAACTTTTCGATGACAATTTGCAGGTTGTTTCACCGTAATGTGTGAAATTATATTCCAGATTGTTAATTCTATTCATAGTATATTGATATATTCAATTTCATGATGTTTTTCTATGGTTGTAGCCTAGCCTGGTTAGATCATGTCTAGAAGTTTGTATTGTTAAGAAGCTGTTGATTTGATACATCTCACGATACAGGGTCAACGATACGATATATAGTGATAGTGTAGTAACTAGTATATATGTGTAGTATTGTCGAGTACTTCACTCTGGTGTTGTGATAGTGTAGTAACAAGTATATATGTGTAGTATTGTCCAAAACTTGACTCTGGTGTTGTGATAGTGTAGTAACATGTATATATATGTGTAGTATTGTCCAGTACTTGACTCTGGTGTTGTGATAGTGTAGTAACAAGTATATATGTGTAGTATTGTCCAGTATTTGACTCTGGTGTTGTGATAGTGTAGTAACAAGTATATATGTGTAGTATTGTCCAATACTTGACTCTGGTGTTGTGATAGTGTAGTAACAAGTATATATGTGTAGTATTGTCCAAAACTTGACTCTGGTGTTGTGATAGTGTAGTAACATGTATATATATGTGTAGTATTGTCCAGTACTTGACTCTGGTGTTGTGATAGTGTAGTAACAAGTATATATGTGTAGTATTGTCCAGTACTTGACTCTGGTGTTGTGATAGTGTAGTAACATGTAAATATATGTGTAGTATTGTCCAGTTCTTGACTCTGGTGTTGTGATAGTGTAGTAACATGTATATATATGTGTAGTATTGTCCAGTACTTGACTCTGGTGTTGTGATAGTGTAGTAACATGTATATATATATGTGTAGTATTGTCCAGTACTTGACTCTGGTGTTGTGATAGTGTAGTAACAAGTATATATGTGTGTAGTATTTTCCAGTACTTGACTCTGGTGTTGTGATAGTGTAGTAACAAGTATATATGTGTAGTATTGTCCAATACTTGACTCTGGTGTTGTGATAGTGTAGTAACAAGTATATATGTGTAGTATTGTCCAATACTTGACTCTGGTGTTGTGATAGTGTAGTAACAAGTATATATGTGTAGTATTGTCCAATACTTGACTCTGGTGTTGTGATAGTGCAGAAACAAGTATATATGTGTAGTATTGTCCAAAACTTGACTCTGGTGTTGTGATAGTGTAGTAACATGTATATATATGTGTAGTATTGTCCAGTACTTGACTCTGGTGCTGTGATAGTGTAGTAACAAGTATATATGTGTAGTATTGTCCAATACTTGACTCTGGTGTTGTGATAGTGTAGTAACAAGTATATATGTGTAGTATTGTCCAAAACTTGACTCTGGTGTTGTGATAGTGTAGTAACATGTATATATATGTGTAGTATTGTCCAGTACTTGACTCTGGTGTTGTGATAGTGTAGTAACAAGTATATATGTGTAGTATTGTCCAGTACTTGACTCTGGTGTTGTGATAGTGTATTAACATGTATATATGTGTAGTATTGTTCAGTACTTGACTCTGGTGTTGTGATAGTGTAGTAACAAGTATATATATGTGTAGTATTGTCCAGTACTTGACTCTGGTGTTGTGATAGTGTAGTAACAAGTATATATATGTAGTATTGTCCAGTACTTGACTCTGGTGTTGTGATAGTGTAGTAACATGTATATATGTGTAGTATTGTCCAGTACTTGACTCTGGTGTTGTGATAGTGTAGTAACAAGTATATATATGTAGTATTGTCCAGTACTTGACTCTGGTGTTGAAGTATTTACAGACCACATGACTCTTTACAAAGTCGTAACTGATTTCATTTGTTTTCAAACCAAAATATGTCCAAACATCAGTTTTAAAACCTGCTGGACTCACTGTATCCTCTCGTCCTCAGTCATCGCCAGACTTTTCATGTTGCTCTATGCACGCGGGCGAGTAACTGTCTGTGCTTTTTAGGCCAGTACTGCATGCCCGAAGAAGGGGTGAAGCTGACGCCGCGAGCTCAGCTACTGTCCACTGCTGAGGTCCTGACCCTGGCTCGCCTCTTCGTGCGAGAAGGCGTGGAGAAGATCCGCCTGACGGGAGGAGAGCCGCTGATACGACCGGATGTGCTGGAGATCATCGGTAAGACCAGCGAAGGCGGTGGACGTTCGGGGCCGTGTGTGTTGTGAAGGCGAGTTAGTGACGCCGACATGTGATTGAGACATGGAGGGAAACGATGCAACAGTCGTGCCGTCACATGACCTTCGTTGTCACTGAAGCGAAACTCAAGCACGGAATCAAAATGTCAAATTAAAGTTTCTCACAAACTCACTGAAAAAATGTTACTAAAATACTTCGAAATTAAAATTTTAATCTTTCAAAAAGTACTTTTTTAACGTTTTTGATATTGAAATAGATCAGAGTTGTTGAGACGTTTTATAAAAAAAAACAAGTATTTGTATAATTTTATCTCATATTTTATTCAATTTACAATTTATTTATATATAAATCTTGAAATGATTTCTTAAAAAACATAAAATATGTGAACATATTCAACATATAAAAGCAACTGAATAAATGACTAAAACGGGAGATGCTGCAACGATCAATAAAGTTTTGTATTTGAAAAAACTTTAATCGTATCTTGAGAGAACAGGAAGTAGCACAGTGGAGCTTTTAAATAAATATTTCCGTCCGAGTGACAAGAAATGTTCACAAAAATGAAAATGAAATAAGTGGATTTTGACTAAAATCGTTTTAAATTTAACAAATAAAAGAAAAACAATTAGAAAAAGTTTGACTCGACCTATTGACCTTTGCTCTATGAGTTAGAAAGTCAATCAGTAAGTTTCCTTCTGTTATTCCTGGAACCACTAACTACACGATCTAAGACAAACAAAATTGACTTGTCATTGTTTACGACTCCGACTGTGGAAGCGTCTCACCCGACTGTCGCAAACATTATGACCGCCTTGCTTTAAACGAGCGGAAACATTAATTGTCGGCACGAACGTGATCAGCTGAGCGATGGAATGTGTTTCTTTCTTCTCCCTCTTTTCACTCGAGGCTCACGGGTTGAATCATTGACGAGCAGATAAGATTGAAAAGTTCAAGAGAAAAGATCGGAAAGAAATTCTTTCGTTCGTGTCATTCTGTCGGGTCGGATATGAGACAAAGAATTTTTCTACAAACACATTTTATTGGGTTTGGTTAGTGTTGTTTTTGAGATAAATTGTGCGTTTGTGTGCAGAGATTAATTTTAAACAAAGGTTTGTTTAAGGGGAGTGTAACTCAAGGGGGCAGCGCAGGTCATGATACAATGAGACCGATATATTGAGATGCTTGAGTCGACTGTATCCTCTCGTCCTCAGTTACCGCCGAGATCTCGCAGGATTTCATTCTTCCTTGAGAACAAATGCTAGGAATATTTTGTTAGTTAGAAAAAACTTTGGCCATCTAGTGGCCAGATGTTTAATATAGATGAATTACACAAAATAACATAAAAAATATCGAGTGTGTTGTTGTTCGTCTGTGCGTGCCTCTTGCCCTAGGCAGCTGGGATAACCGTTTAACCCTACATGACCCCAATAATGGAATCAGCATCAGTTGAAAACTCGTGTGTACAAAGAACTGAACAAACGAACAAAAGAAGATCAAACAAAATATCGGTGGAACTTAAATAATCTGTTTGTTTTACTCAATATCAACCGTCATCGTGTGTCAGCGACTTTTGTCTCAACAAGCTTAACTTCTTTGACCCGAGATAATACTGCTGAACCAGGCAAGCGAGGCCTGTGGGCCATTTGCAGCCCTGGACTGAATTCTAGGCGTCCTTGAGGTGCAGGTCGTCTTTTCAATGAAAATCCCTCCGCAAACGAAACTGTTTTAAGATTCATTTACTTTGTTTTTTTTAGGTAAAACTGGGTATAATGTTCTTGATCGTCTCTTTGAGTGAATCTGAAATCGGCTTTTATACATTTTGAAGATTTTTGACACAGATGCTGGTTTGATACTTGACAAATGTTAAAACGAGGATAGAAGTGGTGCATTTTATATGTTGCGTCGCTGCACAACCTTGAAGTTGACTACCTTTTTTTTCCGTTCTTTTTCCTTTAAAAACTGCACTCTTCCTTCATCTCAGAGTCTTGAGTCAGCTGTATCCTCTTGTCCTCAGTCACCGCCGATATCTCGCAGGATTTCATTCTTCCTTTAGAAAAAATGCAGTGTTTTTTTGTTAGTTGTAAATCTTTATTTTTAAATTTAATTTAACTGTAAACGATAACATCACTATGGTTAAAAAAAAAGAAAAAGAAGGACAAACAACAATTTTCTGGCTCTTAAACCTTCTTGTTTGGTCCCTGCAGCCGAACTGAGGAAACTGGAGGGTTTAAAGACCATCGCCGTGACGACCAACGGCATGAATCTGGCCAGACTTCTGCCCAGGCTGAAGGACGCCGGCCTGGACCTCCTCAACATCAGCCTGGACTCGCTGGTTCCTGCTAAGTTTGAGTTCATTGTGCGGCGCAAAGGTGAGAAAAAGTTCCTTTTTTTTTTTTTACTATTTTTAAGTTGATAATTAGAATTAAATGTTGGAAAAGTAGAATAAAACTGTGATAAAATACAGTTTTAAGACCAAATAAATAACTTTAAATGTACTTAATATCAAAATGTTCTATTTAGAAAAACAAAAATATTCACTTTGACTTTGCAGAAACACAAAAATCAATAAATTCCACTTCAGAAACTAATGAGAAAACCTAAAAAAAAACGTTTGTTCTTCAGGCTTCCACAAGGTGATGGAGGGAATCGACAAGGCCATAGAAATGGGATTCGACCCAGTCAAGGTGTGAGCGTCATGCGGTGTAAACGTCAACAAATTAGAGTGATTATTCCGTTTAATTGTGTGTACTCGTGTTGTGTTTGTTCGACTGTTGCGTGAGAAGAGTGTGTGTCGTGTGACTTTAAAGCAGGAAGTGATGAGTTTCGGTGCCAAGTGAGGATGAAGGAAAACATGTTGTTGCTTTCAATCAACTTTAAAAGGTTGATGAATCGGATATTGAAAGAAAAACTGTTCCTGAAGCATGAAAGTGTATCAGTTTCATCGGAATATTGAGCGAAACTTTAATTTTTTTAAATTGAAATATATCTTTTTTTAAGAATTAACTGGGTTTTTTTGGATAATTGAATTCAATAATTTGTACATAGAAAGGTTGCATTTGTTTTTTTACTACTACTTTACTACTAAATACCCTTTTTTTTTTTTTAACACAGTTTGATTATTATTTATTATTAATTCCATAATTCAAACCTATATTATCTACATGAAAAACTTTGAGTATTTATTTAATTTATTATAACTATCATAGTAAAAACACATTTTGCAACAACTACTATTAGAATTCCAAAGGTTGTGGAATTTTCTTTTGAAAATATTTAACTTGATTAAAAAAGATAATTAAATACTTAAAAAACGAAAAACATTTCCATAAAAAAGTAATAAATATCAAACCATAACAAATGCTTATACACTTAAAAAAATTGTTTTGAAAATATTTTATTTTCCTAATTCTATAACTTAAAGAGACCATTAAATGCTTATATTGTGATACTTGAGTCGGCTGTATCCTCTTGTCCTCAGTCACCGCCGATATCTCGCAGGATTTCATTCTTCCTTTAGAAAAAATGCTGTTTTTTGTTGGTTGTAAATCTTTTTATTTTATTTAACTGTAAACGATTACATAACTATGGTAAAAAAAAAAGAAGGAAGTAAAGACAAAGAACAAAATTATTATTTTTTCAATTCATCTCAAATCACAAGATACGAAAAAACAACATTTGAAATGTTATCTTCCATCACTTAATATTCTGATGACACTTCTATACTGAAGTCACATTTGAAGTCATGATCTCATCTTGAAGTAAATTGAGAGTAGAACTGTAGGTGGCGCCAAAGAGCCTCCCAGTAGAACCCTGGAGACAGGAAGTGACACGTGTGTCTGCAGGTCAACTGCGTGGTCATGCGAGGCCTGAACGAGGACGAGCTGCTGGACTTCGTGGCTCTGACGGAGAAGAAGCCCGTGGAGGTCCGATTCATCGAGTACATGCCGTTCGATGGTGAGTCGCCGGCGGGTCGGTCCCATGGTCGCCGTGGTAACCGTGAGCTCATCAGGCAACAGGTGGAACTTCAAGAAGATGGTGAGCTACCAGGAGATGTTGGACCACATCAGGCAGCAGTGGCCCGACCTGCAGCCGCTGCAGACTGGACCCGCCGACACGGCCAAGGTAAGAGTCTGACCGGTGGTTTGCCCTCGGATGTCTTCAAGTCTCACCCGTCCACAGATCTATAGAGTCCCGGGCTTCAAGGGTCGCGTGGGCTTCATCACCTCCATGTCGGAACACTTCTGCGGCTCCTGCAACCGCCTGCGCCTCACTGCGGACGGAAGCCTGAAGGTGCAGCTCAGCCTGGTGTCGCTCAGAGAGATGTTGACGCGTGTCTCCTCCTCCTCCTCAGGTGTGTTTGTTCGGGAACTCAGAGGTGTCTCTGAGGGACGTCCTGCGCTCTGGAGCCCCTCAGGAGGAACTGCTGCACATCATCGGGGCGGCAGTCGGCAGGAAGAAGAAGCAGCACGCAGGTAGGAGGAGGGAAGAAAGGAGGGAAGGAAGGAAGGAAGGGTTGTGTTAGGAAGAAAGGACTTAAGGAGGTATGGAAGGAAGGAAGGTGGGTAGGTCAAAGGAGGGAAGGAAGGAAGGACTGACGAAGGGAAGGAAGGAAGGACTGACGAAGGGAAGGTCAAGGAAGAAAGGACCTAAGGAGGGATGGAAGGAAGGAGGAAGGAAGGAAGGTAGGTAGGTCAAGGGAGGTAGGAAGGAAGGAAGGACTGACAAAGGGAAGGAAGGTCAAGGAAGGAAGGAAGAAGGGTTGTGGTAGGAAGAAAGGACTTAAGGAGGGATGGAAGGAAGGACGGTAGGTAGGAGGGAAGGAAAGAAGGTCAAGGGAGGTAGGAAGGACTGACGAAGGGAAGGAAGGAAAGAAGAAGGGTTGTGGTAGGTAGGTATGTCAAGGGAGGGAGGGAGGAAGGAAGGACTGATGAAGGGATGAAAGGAAGGTCAAGGAAGGAGGAAGGGTTGTGGTAGGAAGTAAGGACTTAAGGAGGGACGAAGGAAGCAAAGAAGGTAGGGGAAGGAAGAAAAGCCAAGGAAGGAGGGATCAAAAGAAGCTTGTAGAAGGAGTGAAGGATTAATGGAAGGAAGGAAGGTTGTGGAAGGATGTATGGAATTAAGGAATGTCAAGGATGGAGGGGATGAAAGACTGTCATGAAAAGAAAGAAAGAAGGAAGGAAGGAAAGAAGGTTGTGGAAGGTCATAAAATGAAGGAGAGAAGATCACGGAGGAGTTTGTGTGGTGGTCATAATGTTTATGTCTCCGCAGGAATGTTCAGCATCTCTCAGATGAAGAACAGGCCGATGATTCTCATTGGTGGGTGACGCGTCTGTACGTACTCACACAGTTGCATGATGGTCCGGATTCTTGACCAGAGTCTGACCACAGTCTGTCCGACAGATCCACCTCTCCGCCAGCAGGGCGGCAGCAGAGAGCGTGGCTCCCGTGGTCAGACTTGCAGAGCGAAGCAGTCCCAGCTCGACGAGAGGCTAAACATTGACCAAGGAATTGAACCCACGACCTCAACCGCACAACACAGACACACAACCAACACACTATCTGTCGCACAGAGTCACTTCCTCCAGCCTTCAGGACGTGTTCGCACGTCACCGGCCCGACTTTACCACCAGAAAACCACCGAAGAAGAAGCGTCGGTCCAGCTGAGCCACACGGACGCACGAGGACGCGCGACGATGGTGGACGTCGGAGGAAAGTCGTCCACTCGCCGGGAAGCGACGGCGTCCGCCACCGTCGTCTTGGGCGCCGCCGCGTTCCATCGCCTGAGGAGCAACCAGCTGGCGAAGGGCGACGTGCTGACGGTGGCGCAGCTCGCCGGCATCATGGCGTCCAAGCAGACGTCCGTCCTCATCCCGCTGTGTCACCCGCTGGCCCTGGACCACGCCGCCGTCGACCTCCGGCTGGACGGGCCGCGGCGCGCCGTCGTGGTCACGGCCACGTGCCGCACCACGGGCCGCACCGGCGTGGAGATGGAGGCGCTGACGGCGGCGTCCGTGGCGGCGCTGACCGTCTACGACATGGTCAAGGCGGTGAGCCACGACATCGTCATCACGGACGTCCGGCTGGTCAGCAAGAGCGGCGGCAAGAAGGACTTCCATGGCAATCAGACCCACCTCCAGTAGATTATGACTGGAATGTTGACTTTCAAAATAAAATACCTCAATATTACAAACATTCTGATCATCTGCCATCTTAGTTTGGCAGGTGGTCATAATGTTTCTGCTCATAATGGTTGATCGTCTCTTGAAAACAATTTCAAGAAAACAGTTTTTTAGCCTTTTTTCAGCTGTTTTTGTCTCCGATTCAACGATGATCACCTACTTAGTGTCGCTTTTATTAGGCTTCCGCCAGCAGATGGCGCTAAAAACGCTGCGGAAAATTGTAAATTATTCATTGACTTCCTGTGTTTTTGATTACAAAATGTATTTTTTGTACACTAATATAATCAGCCGTAACATTATGACCCCCCTGTATGTACTAAAAACAAAGGGATGTTATGAAAAAAATAATTGTCATTATTGTAAATAAAAACTTGCTATACAAATAAAACTTACTTACTTACATTTCTTCTACACACCGCCCCCTAGTGTCCAGGTCGTGCCACTGAGTCAGCCACAAACAAACGGCTTAAATGATTCAAAATTTTTAATAGAACATTTCGTCGTAATGTCGTGTGTACATACAAAATATAGCAAACTAAATAAGGCAAATAAATAGAGGTACAATTTACAGGAGAATGGAACATTCCTCAATGTTTTTTTCTTTTGTTTTTAAATCTCAAAACATCAAGAACGGTGTAGAAAATTGTTTTTTTTGTTTGTTTTTTTTTCAACTGTACATCTTCCGGTGACTTTATTTTTATTTCGTCTCCAACCTTAAAAATACTGACGTCTCACAAATACACAACCTTTTTTTTTTTTTAAAAAAAGTGGGTTCCTCAGGCAGCACAGACGGGTGAGAGACACTTTGTGCACCTTTTTCTTTGGGCATGCAGGTCGACGCCGTGTCGTGGTGTCAAAACTTGTGTTTTTATTCCTTTATTTCACGTTTGTGTTCCCGCCGGAGTCCATCCCTCACTTCCCCTCTTCCACCTTCTTTATTTAAAAAAAAAACAACTCTTCATTCGTGTCTCTCGTTTCACCTCCTCGGTTCCGAACCACACATGGAAATGTCCCATAATAATAAAAGTGCATTTTTTTTGAACAAGAGACTCGTCTCTGACAACGTCGGCCAGTCAATGGCCGAACAAACATGGAACAATACTGAGAGATAACCTGCAGCACAGTCGGGGTTAAGGGTGCGATACACTGGTTAACTGGCGGGGGGGAAAAAAGAGAAAAGAACGGCTGAAATGTACAGCAAATAAAATTAAAAAAAGAAGAAGCAATCATGAGTATTTCTCTGGGATCGATTGAAAATGTCTTGAGTCGGGTCTGGAGTCTTTTCTGCTTTTCTCTGGAGAGGGCGTAAGTACAGTCGTTTTGTTTCTTTAAATTAAAGCCTAATAGTTATTCAAGCCACCATTTCAACTTTTTTTTCACATTTAAATGTCTTATTACCTGTAAATCAACATTACAGGTTAATTAGCATTAGCAATGCTAGCTAGCGGCTAGTTAGCAATTAGCTTACTGGACGCTAATGTGCTTTAAATCACTGATTTTTGATCAATTAATGAATATTTATTCACTCGTGTGTTGCTGTATTTACTGGTTTTGCGTCGTTTATAACATATAAATGTATAAAAGCAGCTTGAATGCCCTTCTAAATATATCTTTATTTTCTAAACTATGATGGGATGCGACACACGAGCGCTGCAGGAATGATGTCGGCGTGGAAACAGGCACTTTTAGAGGCAGAATCTTGGTGAGCAGGAATCACTTGTTACATCTTTAGAAGAAGCTTCTGTCTCAGGGCGGATGGTTTTGGCAGGTTTTTGTTTGTTTTTAAATCAAAGTCAAAACGCCTTTGTCATCATCTGTGAATATTGCTCGTCATACGTGCAGCAGGGGGCGCTGTTGCGTCGCAAGTAGCAGCAGATGGAACAAGGTGTTGAAATCTCGGCCCCTCTCGTTTTTTTTTCTGTCGTTTCCGGGCCAGAAGTTCTGGACAACAAGTCCTCGGACCTTCACGCGACCTTCACGCGACCTTCACGCGACCTTCACTCGACGTTGACGAAGACGCGACAGTGCAAACGATATATACACGCGCGACCTAATGTACACGTTTCATGGTGTGTGAAATGGAAAAAAAAACATGGACGCCGGCGTTTAAGATACGCGTCCCGTCGCGCCGTGACTTGGTTAATAATGGATGTGTCGTCTTCAGGCGTCCTGGTCCTGGAGGAGACGTACCCTTTTGTTCGCCGTCTTTTGGTTTTTTTTTCCAACTGGATCTCGGCGAGTCTATGTACAGTGACGTAGTTCTAGCACCAGGTGTGTGAGGACGGACCCGTGAGGGAGGGAGCACAGTGAAAGAGTCACAGTGGGCCAACCTTGCTTCCCCGTGACCACCCAGAGGTTCCGTCGGGACCGGCCCGGGTGCGAGTCCCCTCCCAACCCCTCCCCCTCCCCAAAACCAGGTCCGGCCGGTATCGTCCCACGTGGTCGGAGCTCTGTAGCAAAACCGGTCGTCCTCTAGTAGTTGACCTTGGTGACGGCGCGCTCACGGGCCGCGCCCTCGGCCAACTGGTTGACCGAGCGCTTGCGGTTCCGTTTGAGTTTGTTCAGGTCCTTGTCGAAGACCTCGCCCGAGCGCAGCGCCGACACCAGGTCGTCGAACTCGCCGCCCACCTCGTCGGCGCCGCCGCCGCCGGCCTTCTTGGAGCGCCGCTCGCGCTCCCGCTGCTCCTTCAGCTGCGGGGGGGGGGAGGAGGTCAAAGGTCAGCTGTGAAGAACATCTACCCCCACCTTTATAGGTAAGATATCACATTGACCCTTGAACTCTGTCACGTTCTGTTGATGCGTCGCAAACATTAAAATAATGTAATGAAATCATTTGATAACTTTAATCACAATTAACATTCAACTTTGGATTCTAACTTCCGGCCGCTAGATGGCAGCAGTCATTACTAGGGTGTTGTAAAATATTGATACGGATAAATAATACTTTATTGCTATTTGACTTTTTTTTTGGCTTGAAATCATATTTAATTTTTTACTATAGTTATTTAACGGATTACAATTCAATAAAGTTTGTTTAAAATAAAACAATTCAATTTATTTTATTTTAATTTGTATCTTTTTTTTTTAAAACAATTAACATTTAAGTATTCCCGGCGTTCATGTCCTCTGCAGCTAAAAAAAATGAAATCCTGCAAAGTCAAGTACTCTCAATACTACAAACAATTTCTTGTTCCTGCAATATATCGCAATGTGTTGTATTGTTGTCCCTGTATCGTGATACATTTCGTATCACCAGATTCTTGATAATACACATCCCTACTTATAACATCCTTTCTCTAAAATCCAGCAAAATCCTGGCTGAGGACAAGAGGATACAGTGAGTCCAGCAGCTTTTAAAGCTGATGTTTGGACATAGTTTGGTTTGAGAACAAATGAAAGTAGTATGACTTCGTCAAGAGTCATGTGGTCTGTAAATACTACAACACCAGAGTCAAGTACTGGACAATACTACACATATATACTTGTTACTACACTATCACAACACCAGAGTCAAGTACTGGACAATACTACACATATATACTTGTTACTACAGTATCACAACACCAGAGTCAAGTACTGGACAATACTACACATATATATACTTGTTACTACACTATCACAACACCAGAGTCAAGTACTGGTCAATACTACACATATATACTTGTTACTACACTATCACAACACCAGAGTCAAGTACTGGACAATACTACACATATATCCTTGTTACTACACTATCACAACACCAGAGTCAAGTACTGGACAATATTACACATAAATACTTGTTACTACACTATCGCAACACCAGAGTCAAGTACTGGACAATACTACACATATATACTTTTTACTACACTATCACAACCCCAGAGTCAAGTACTGGACAATACTACACATATATACTTGTTACTACAGTATCACAACACCAGAGTCAAGTACTGGACAATACTACACATATATATATACTTGTTACTACACTATCGCAACACCAGAGTCAAGTACTGGACAATACTACACATATATATATATATATACTTGTTACTACACTATCGCAACACCAGAGTCAAGTACTGGACAATACTACACATATATACTTGTTACTACAGTATCACAACACCAGAGTCAAGTACTGGACAATACTACACATATATACTTGTTACTACACTATCGCAACACCAGAGTCAAGTACTGGACAATACTACACATATATCCTTGTTACTACACTATCACAACACCAGAGTCAAGTACTGGACAATACTACACATATATACTTGTTACTACACTATCGCAACACCAGAGTCAAGTACTGGACAATACTACACATATATACTTGTTACTACACTATCGCAACACCAGAGTCAAGTACTGGACAATACTACACATATATATACTTGTTACTACACTATCACAACACCAGAGTCAAGTACTCGACAATACTACACGTATATCCTCGCTACTACACTACCACTGTATATTGTATTGTTGACCCTGTATCATCAGGAGGATGAAATCTATTCATATGTGTTGTATTAACTAATACTAGCTAACATTACACACTAAAACACTAACTGATTAAAAACTCAATCTCTCACCATGGCCTCCATCCTCGCCCTTCTCTCCTCCTCGTCTTTGCGCCGCTGCATGTTCTCCAGGTCTTGCCTCGCTTCACTGAACGACTGCAGGAAGGTGTCGAAGATGCCGAAGAACTCGTCGGGCTGCATCCGACCCTCGTCCTCCCCGAAGTGCTTCAGAGATTTGGCAAACTGTGTGTCGGGAGAGAACGGATCAGAGCTCAGGAGGAAGTTTGAATCATTCATGTTCTAGGGCGGCAGTTTTTCCTCGAAGTCGAGTCACGCTCGCCGCGAACACGTGAGGATGAAAAACGCTTCGCTGCTCGACGACCATATGTCTGATCTCGGACCGAACCAATCTGTGCGCCGGTCTGTGCCAGGAGGACGCCTGAGGCCCGGACCTACATTCCTGCACGTGTCATCCACGGTTATTTAACACCTTTAGTCACTACACTTCCAGTAGAGAATACATTTGTATTATTGTCCATTTCACTTATTTCTTCTGATTTGTATGATAAGGAAATTGTCTTTCATTTACTCATTTGAAAGATTTTTACGTTATTTAGATTTTCGATTTCTCTTGAAATTTGTATCAAGTTAATGCGTATAATTATATATATTAACACATTATTTATTTTGTGCTCACGAATACAATGAATTCAGTTAAAATTAAAATAGATTGAAATAATGGACTTGTACCTAAAAGTTTGCATGTGAAAAAAACATGAATTAAATAATAAATCTTTAAAATATATTAAGGTAAGGTAAGGTAAAATTAAATTATTAAATTAATTAAATTATTATAAGGTATTCAAATTTAACTAAATAGTTGAAGTTCAGGTTCATGTACAGGGGAGCAGTTTTTGCCATCAAATTAAAGTCTCTTTACTTTATAGTTAATTAAATGTGATATATCATGTTTATTATTTCTATAATAATAATAATAATAATAATAATAATAATGTCTATTTATATAGCGCCTTTCTAATGTGATATATCATGTTTATTTTTTCTATAATAATAATAATAATAATAATAATAATGTTTATTTATAGAGCGCCTTTCTAATGTGATATATCATGTTTATTATTTCTATAATAATAATAATAATAATAATAATGTTTATTTATACAGCGCCTTTCTAACGTGATATATCATGTTTATTATTTCTATAATAATAATAATAATAATAATGTCTATTTATAAAGCGCCTTTCTAATGTGATATATCATGTTTATTATTTCTATAATAATAATAATAATAATGATGTCTATTTATATAGCGCCTTTCTAATGTGATATATCATGTTCATTATTTCTATAATAATAATAATAATAATAATAATAATAATGTTTATTTATATAGCGCCTTTCTAATGTGATATATCATGTTCATTATTTCTATAATAATAATAATAATAATAATGTCTATTTATATAGCGCCTTTCTAACGTGATATATCATGTTTATTATTTCTATAATAATAATAATAATAATGTTTATTTATAGAGTGCCTTTCTAATGTGATATATCATGTTTATTATTTCTATAATAATAATACTACTAATAATAATAATGTTTATTTATAGAGCGCCTTTCTAATGTGATATATCATGTTTATTATTTCTATAATAATAATAATAATAATGATGTCTATTTATATAGCGCCTTTCTAATGTGATATATCATGTTTATTATTTCTATAATAATAATAATAATAATAATAATAATGTTTATTTATATAACGCCTTTCTAATGTGATATATCATGTTCATTATTTCCATAATAATAATAATAATAATGTCTATTTATAAAACGCCTTTCTAATGTGATATATCATGTTTATTATTTCTATAATAATAATAATAATAATAATAATAATGTTTATTTATAGAGCGCCTTTCTAATGTGATATATCATGTTTATTATTTCTATTAAAAACAATAATAATAATAATAATAATAATAATGTTTATTTATATACTCCTTTCTAATGTGATATATCATGTTCATTATTTCCATAATAATAATAATAATAATGTATATTTATATAGCGCCTTTCTAATGTGATATATCATGTTTATTATTTCTATAATAATAATAATAATAATAATAATGTCTATTTATATAGCGCCTTTCTAATGTGATATATCATGTTTATTATTTCTATAATAATAATAATAATAATAATAATAATAATAATGTATATTTATATAGCGCCTTTCTAATGTGATACATCATGTTTATTATTTCTATAATAATAATAATAATAATAATAATAATAATGTCTATTTATATAGCGCCTTTCTAATGTGATATATCATGTTTATTATTTCTATAATAATAATAATAATAATAATAATAATGTATATTTATATAGCGCCTTTCTAATGTGATATATCATGTTTATTATTTCTATAATAATAATAATAATAATGTCTATTTATATAGCGCCTTTCTAATGTGATATATCATGTTTATTATTTCTATAATAATAATAATAATAATAATGTCTATTTATATAGCGCCTTTCTAACGTGATATATCATGTTTATTACTTCTATAATCGTGTCCAATGGCATTTTCATACAACACTGTACACGCATGTTTTTGAATTGACATTATCTTTAGCTGCTTAGAATTATTAAACTAAACATTCCTGCCATTGCTGTGAATCAAACTTTTAATATATTATAAAAGCAACTTTTGATTTAACCCCTTCTTTTATTTTGAAGGACATGTTGTGATGTACAATGTCTTCTTAAAGCCAGGAAGAAGGTGAAGAACGTGGATCATATATTTTGGTCATAATTCAACAGTTGGTCCTATACGTGGACATATCGCACATTTGTCGCCATGGCAACACCTCCCACGCTCCCGTGCTAGTGTCGTGATGGAAACCCGGCGGAGCGTCGAGGAGTTTTGACAGGTTTCACACTCGAGGACGACGAGCCTCTTACAGGCGGCGTCTCCACGCTCCGGGTTTAAGGCGATAATCCAGCTGTCGGATGAGACCTCCAACTGTCAATCACCATCGGACCGCGTGGCTTAATTCGCGCCCAAATAAATCGCGGCCGATCTAAGAAGCTATGGGAAGGGCCTGCGCTCTTGTTGGCCGCTAGAGGGCAGCAAACGCCTCTGACGTGGAAGTGGGCGGATTTTACACACATGCGGTTTAACTTTCTTCAGGGCGTGAATCAAAAGGACAGTTCAGAGGTCATTTGTCTCGTCTCGCATCGATGAGACCAGAGGGAGGAAGAGGTCATCAGTCAATGTGGCGCCCCCCCTGCCCCCCCACATGATGCTGGTCATCAGGCTCCGAACACATGTTTATCTTTCCCTGACAGCCAATCGAGACGTCCCACATTCCAAGCTCCCGTACCTTGTCCTTGGCCTCGCTCAGCTGATCCTCCAGTTCCGAAAAGCTGAATCCGGCCACGGTGATGAAGTCGCCGATCACCGCCACGAACTTGTCCCCGCGTTCCCGCGTCCGGCTCTGCTGGTACTGCAGCTCCTGGTTATCGACCCGAACGACAAGACAAGAGTTTGTGGAATTAGGATTCGCAGCGGCGGCTAAACACCTCGCCCTGCTGTCAGGCCCGACGAGCTAATGACAGAGCGCAGAAGAACCAAAGATTGAGGCAAGAACTCACCGCTTCAAGAGCCTTCAGTCCACTCCTTATGCTGTGGATTTCTTTTTCCAACTCTGCCAAGCTGGGACGGAAAAAACGAAACAATAAGTCCTCAGTGGCTCTTTCAACGATCAATACCATAACGTTATCAATACAGAAGGAGCAACGAGTCATAAGGCGCGCTGGGGATTTTGAAGTGCGCCTTACATTCCGAAATGTACGGTTATTTGTAGAACATCTTGATCAACGTCAAGGATCTGAGGAGCGAACTCACTTGACTTTGGCAGCCTCTGGTAGACTCCCGAGGTCCCCCTGGATGTTTAGCGTCTCTGGGTAGTTCTTCTCAAAGATCATGATCAGATAGTGCAACATGGTGATGCTCCTGAAGACAGAGTAGAAACGAGGTTAACAACTGTCGGACTCGACGCCGGAGATACCGGGAAAAGGACTCGGACCCTGGATCTCCTCACCTGTCTATGCTGGACTTGGTGTCTGCTATCTTATTCAGGCTGGACACTTTGAACCCGTAGGCGTTCCCTCTCTGACCCTTGTTCATGAAGTTCCCGAAGGCCAGCACCACCTCCAGGACCTGAGTCAGCTTCTTGCTCCGGACCACCTCCCTGGATGCGTTCAGGATGGCTGTGGAAAAAGCCAAACTCATTTAGAGAGTGATTTACACACCGCTGAGTGTTGCATAATCTTCTGGATTCTATTCTGGTCCCGCGTGGAAACTACCGCCGCGACTCCACCAACGTTTTTTCATCCTTTCCCTCATTTTCATTGACCTCCTTATTATTGATCGATTTGAGCCGCAACGACTGGGCTCTACGGTGGGAAAATCCATCAGAGTCCATCCAGGCCTAAAACCAGACCAAAAGGTTCTGGCACGGGTCGGGTGGTTCCCTCGCTCGACATAGAAAAGCCCTTGAGTGTATGTGAAAGTCATTACCCAAATTTATATTGTCACACTTCAGCCTGCTGTGATGCAACGTGGGACCGGTTCCTTCTGGAAAAGCTTCTTCCACGGATGGTTCCGGGTGGTCCAAGACATCAGTCGGAGGCATCGGTTTGTTAATCCCGATCACGACCACACAGATGTCAGATGTTACATTTCTGGACTATTTACAGTTGTTAAAGGTTTCCTGAAGCAGTGTGTTTTACACTTTCACACACAAACCCACCTCCTCCCGAGCTGCTCTTGGCAAATTTAAAAAAAAGTGCAGAAGAAAAGCCAGAGAATTCTCAAAAGCAAAATCCAAACCGCTGGTTTTGATCCACACCCATGTCCACCAACAGCGTGGGCCTCACTTGAAGCCTTCTCTTTTCCCGTCAGTGTTTGAGGACACTTTTTCCAACACACCCCTCCCTGGTAACCAGCAACGCTCAAAGAGTCGACTGTTCTTCTCCTGAGAACTCGAGACGGAATCTCGCACGCCTCCGTCGTGAGCGCCGCTCATAGCCGGGACGACTCTCTCTTTAGGGACCATGTGAGTCAAACATGTTTCGGTCGGAAACAAGAGTCGGTGAAGATGTATATGGACGAGAATTCTGGCTTAAATGGTAATAAAAACGTCACGTGTGGAGCAATTTTAACCTCTATTTTTCTCGCATCATAAATATAACTCAAAGGCGATAAGATCCTTATCAATGTCGCCTCCCTAAACACTAGAAGTCAAGCTCATGACGTCTGGACTTTTCCCACACAGTTCCTCTCGTACACCAGGACTAAAGCAGGGGAGGTCGTCTTCTTAACCTCAGAATCCTGAGGTCCATGTATCGTAAAACATTTGACATACGTTGAAGCTAAACTAAAGTCTGTCACAAAATCAGTGGAAAGTCATTGGAAGACAAAGTAGGATATATTGGCAAACAAATGTACAATGTCTCCTACCATGTCATTCTATCCGTGAAGGGTGTCATTCATCCGGGTCACGGTTATCCACGTGGTTCAAAACTAGGACCGTCTAAAGTTCTAGGAAGACGTTTCTAGGAAAAGGTTTGTTTCAATTCCGACATGAATGTCTACACAGTCCAGTTGACTCGCTTTTCAACCACTTGGACATGTTTTTATGTTGAGAATTTTAATCTACATTTCGCAGCAGAATAGCAAATAAAAGTACTACTGTATATAGCTTGCTAAAGAACCCAACTGTTTCCAAATGTCAAGATACTACATTCTTCAGGAAAGACTGTAGACCTTGAGATTCTCCTGAATCTTCACTAGTTTTTGGAGGTGGAAAATTAGAAGCCGTGCTACCTTTTAATTGTTGGGCTCTTACTTATATGTATAGCGCTTTTCTGATGGGAGTAGGCTGTGACGCAGCTCAACCATCAGGAGCAATCCGGCGAGAGTGTCTTGCTCAGGGACACAACGCCACAATCTCATTCAGAACTGGGATTGAACCCCCAACTTCAACCCCAAAGTTGAACCCCTCTACCATCTGAGCTGTGATGCCAGAAGATCTGTCAGATATCTCAGAGAGGTTCCAGTAGTTCATGTCACCACTTCCTTATGTCACTGAGACGCTAGTTTGTCAAAAATTCTCCTCAATTCCGACTCAAAAGAATCTCACCTTCCACTTTGGGCTTTGTTTCACCGAGGCGCTCCGCGAACTTCTTCTTGAAGAACAGAGCCTGCAGTCTTTGCTGGTAGTGGTCAATCCTAGAGAAGACGAAGACCAAGGGTTAACGTCGACCTGATGTCTTCACTTATTAAATCCTGTCTATGGAGAAAATGACAAATGTTTTGACTCGTCCGCAGGAGTTCTCCCAGAGATATTGAATAGCCAAAATAAAAGAGGAAATGACAGTCCAGGGGGAGATGTGGTCCGAAGGAAATAAAGGGGGTTTGGATTTAATTATACAGCAACAACAAAATATTCTATCCGATCAGACCGAGGTCAGAAGTTTGACATTTCCTTCCGAATGATGGATGAGCTGCAGTGGGAGACTCGTGTTGATGCAACAAAATACGGCAGACGTTCATACCAAGATGTCTGCGCATGTAAAACATGTTATAGTCAAGAGCTTTACCTGCTCATTTCATAGAGGAACCGGTCGGCTCGGGCCATTCGCTCCAGCTCATGCTTGTGCTCCTCCAGGAGGTCGATGTCACTTTTCTCAGGTACAAACTTCAGCAGCTGCAGACAGAAGTACAGTTAAATATCGCAGTATTGTTCTTCCCGATACCATCGAATTTAACGATACTTTCTTCTTTTGTAAATACAAATGAAGATCCATCTGTTTGAATTTAGAAAGTTGATGTAAGCGTATCACATCATTATGAGTTACTAGGGGTGTTATTTATGTTTTCACGAAACTGTTCCGATATTCAACAGTACTGTGTAAAGAACACCTAAATTATCTATTTATTTTTGGCTTTAAACCATGTTTCAGTTCTTTCATGATTTACAGTTCAATAAAGTGCATCAGTCATGACGCTGCTAAAGGAACAATGAAATCCTAGCGATGACTGAGGACGAGAGGATACAGTGACTCCAGCAGATTTTATTTGGCTGATATTTGGAAATATTTTGGTTTGAAAACAATCGAAAGATACTTTCGGTATTACAGTTTTCTTGCAATTAAATTCTTAAAAAGAAAAACTCAAAAATATTGTTTTTACCTACAGTACCGCAATGAATTGTATTTTATAGTCCATGTATCGTGATACATATGGTATTTCCAGATTGTTGAAAAGACACATTATCTTATACTTAGTTTATTGATGACTAACCTGCTCCAGCATGTCTTTGGACAACTCTTCCCTCTCGTCCATCTCCAGAATCGCCCTCTTGATCTCCTCGTTGCTCATTTTTAACCTTCACGGAAGAGAAAAGTGTTAACAATGAACTTGTTTGCATATTTGGTGAGATCGATAAAAAACAGCAATGTCGGCATATGCTTGAAAACTATTGACCCACGGCTTGACCTCGTTTGGCTCTGGTTTTTAACCGGAGGTCACACGACAGGAACACAAATGGGGGGCCGGGGATCGTGTGTCGGGTCCTCGGACAGATCATGAGCTATTGATTATTATGGAAGTCGAGGAAGATGTTGGATTTGAGTTTTGCTGAGGAAATCATAACTATATTGATAAGTTGGATCCATACGTCTGGGGTCCCCTACCCTTTTTTATACCAGTTTTATGTTGCCATTATTTTCACAGATAAAGACAATGGTATAGAGTATCTTCAGAATACATTTTTCGATACCCTCAGTATTACCGACACTTCTATACTGGTTCCTGACAATACTCTTCTAGCAAAAAGATCAATTTTAGCAAAAATAATATTACATTTTTTGGCATTTTTCGTAAAAGACCTATAGGGTGCACGGTGGCTTAGCGACTCACTGCAAGAAGGTTGCGGGTTCACTTCCAGGTCGGGGGGGGGGGAGCCAACTTGTGACCTTTCAGTGTTGACTTGTGACAGTGTTGTATGTTTTTGTGCGTTGCGTGGGTTTACTCCGGGCACTCCGGTTTCCTCCCACAGTCCAAAAACATACAGAGGTTGATTGACCTTAGGTATGAGCTATGTGTGCGTGAATGGTTGCGTGTCTCGGTGTGTCCTGAGACAGACTGGCGTCCTGTCCAGGGTGTCCTCTGCCTCTCGCCCGAAGAAGCTGGGATAGGCTTCAGCCCCCTGCGACCCCCATTAAGGGATCAAGCAGCACAGAAAATCAATGAATGAATTGTGACCTATAAAGTTGCTTAAGATGTTTAGGATAAGGAGCATAGATTATAGAACAGTTTGTCTGGCCATTGAAAAGATTTTGACACTCTTGCTCTCGAGTGTCGCATTTGCAAAACTCACACACACACACACGGTGAGTCATAACGCGATGAAATCCTTACTTTGACAGCAGGATGACACAATTCTGCGCCCGTCGCCCGTCGATGACCGACAGCTCTTTGACCTTCCTGGTGCTGACGTAGATGTCGTCGATGGAGCCCGTCTCCTTCTGCGGAAGCACAAAGACACCAACGCATGAAGGGTGTTGAGCTCATGGATTCTTTCACATCTGCTTCCCATCTTTGTTTAGAGACGACCGTTTCTAACGACGTGTTAATACGACGCATCGGAGGATAAATCCAGGAACAATGAAGGCCATTAATTGCAGTTTGATCGCTGTTTTCGAAAACTAAAGGTTGCATTCTTAGCCAAATAAGTCATCTGGAATTAAGTTTGTCGACCTTTTATTCTGAGCCACTAGTCGCACACATCGTACTTCACCTGCGTGAAAACAGCTGCCTTGTAACATTTAATCAACGAGAGAAAAAGTAGCACAAATGGGACTAAAAACCCTCAATAGAAGTGTCATTTTTGACGAGTCATATTGATCTATAATGCAACTGCTCTATGCTGAGTTGGGGCGAGTCCTTTATTTGAGTAAAAGTATTAAAAACGATGATAAAAAGTTGCGCCAGAATGTTCAACACGTTCTATTTATGGTCCCAGTTTGGTTTCCTGCCGGACAGAAAATGTCTCTTCTGAGGTCTGGCCGCTGACGTATGGGCATCACATGTCTTGTAAATAAAAGTTCTGTTTTCCGTGCCCGGAGCTCAGCTGGCAGCGCTCTGGAGTTGGCACCCGGTTCCGAGGGACAACTCCCATTCATTCTCTGCCCAAAAAAAAAAAGCCTGTACGACGCTGCGAGGGAAATGTTGTCGAGTCTTGTTTGACTTCGGCAGCGAAAGCGGGAATAACTCCAGAAGACTTTCTTTCAATTAACAGGAAGGACGCACCCCGAGCTTGAACTCACCTGTTTGAAGGATTGGTTAGTGAGAAGGTCCTGCCCAGGCCATCCCAGAGCGCAGAGAGACAAAACACATGCAAAGATTAGCACTTCAAGCAGACAGATGGGTGGTTGCGGCGACTCAACACAAGCTAGCAGGCCCAGAAAAACCCAAAGAAATGTGCTTGAGATAATTCTGTGCGCTGAAAAAACACACCCGGGGTAGAAACGAATGCCTCAAGTGAGCTGTGTAAACATTTAAATAAGGCCCGTTGAAAAGTATTCGCCATCAAATCTGCATTTGTTCGCTGCTCCGTGCCAATAAAAACCTGCCCTATAGAAATGAATAACTGTGGTGAAACGCTGTCACTTGACGCCTCTGAGGAGTCATTACTCTGGTGCTCAGAGAGGATGTACTTTCGGTGGATTTAAAAAAAACGTATCGCGAGTAAAGGGTCAAATTCAAGTCTCACTCTAATGGCCCTTTTCCACCGGTTCATCTTAGCCCCTCTATTCTACCTCGACTCCCCCCGGTTTGCGTTGTGTTTCCACCGACGCGGTACATTTTTAGTACCTGTTTAGCCCTGGTTTCCAAGCGTCTCTACCACGGAGTAGAAACCTGCCCTTAAGAAAACGACTGCAAGAAGGAGTACAGTATCTCCATCCGAAAAGTTGGTTCCTGGACGAGGTTGAGTGTCTGCTAACCATATGGTCTTTGTTTTTAAGTCCAGTTTGGAATCAATTCTCAGCCTTGCGCTCTAAAGACACTTAAACTAGGGGGTTCAGTGGCTACAGGAGCTGCTCCTGTGAGCCTGAAACGTTGTCCACAGATTCCACTTGAAACATCTTAAGCACATTAAGGCTGATTTTTCACCAGTTGGTATTTAGCGTTTAAAAAACCCCCCAAACATTTTCAGTTATGTTGTTCAATCCAGACCTGCTGTCTCTGGTAGGCCGAGAACATTTTCTCGATGTCCTTCAGGTCGAGGACGTCGTAGGCTTTCTGGTCGTCGATCTCGTTCCAGATGGTGCCGTTGATCATATTCTGCGGGGGGAAGAGGAAGGTTTTTAACCGTCAGGATTTCGCTTCTTGAAGCAAATGTTTCAAAATGATGGAGCACAGTTTTTGATCATGACGAATGGTCGTTTAATCTTGTCTTAATCACGAGACCTCCAGGTGTTCTCTAGATCCTGGGTGTGACCTTGACTAGGAGGAAATGTTTGGGGTGTCCAAGAGTATTTATGCATCTTATTTTGGAAGCGTACAGGAAGTGGTTTAGAGGCGATGCAACATGTTTGCGTAACAAACACGTGTTCATTATTTAAAATGTTTGCTTTATGTAACAAGAGCTCGTTAGCTTAAACTGCTAAAGTATTATGTAGTATTCCTAAGCTTTGGAACGATCTTCTCTCTCTTTGCGCTTGATGGATATACTGACTCCTTTAAGAAACACCTTAAGACGTTTCTATTTGTTCAGGCTTTTCCTTGAATTTCTGGAACTCCTGTGTTGTTCTCAGTATTATCTTGATCTTTAAAGTATGTACTTTTTTGAGTATTGTTTTGATTGTCTAAGCGCTTTGTGACCCTGGTCTCGAAAAGCGCTATATACATAAATATTACTTAGTACTTACTTACTATTATTGTTAGCATTATTGCTAAAGTAATAATGCTATTTCCAAAGCACAGAGTATTTATATACACTTTTGAAAATGTATTGATTTAAAAGTATTTCCTCATTTCCCCCGTTAAACTGAATGCTATACATGCTAGCTTAGCTAGCCAGTAGCCGCGCCAGCCCCGATGTTAGCATTAGTGCTAAAGTAATAATGCTATTTCCAAAGCACCGAGAATGTCTATGAAGACGTTTTGTAAACTTTTCATTGAACCTGTTAAAGATCTTCCAATGGCGCCACTTGCTTCCTTTTCATTAGCGCCAAAAACTACGTCAAAATGCATTTCAGACGACGAAAACTGTTATTTGAAGTTTCGTGAAATACATACTTCATGTTTTAATGTAATTGTAAATGCAGTATTTATATACACTTTTGAAAATGTATTGATTTAAAAGTATTTCCTCATTTCCCCCATTCAACTGAATGCTATACATGCTAGCTTAGCTAGCCAGTAGCCGCGCCAGCCCCGATGTTAGCATTAGTGCTAAAGTAATAATGCTATTTCCAAAGCACCGAGAATGTCTATGAATGCGTTTTGTAAACTTTCTATTGAACCTGTTAAAGATCTTCCAATGGTGCCAATTGCTTCCATTTCATTAGCGCTAAAAACTACGTCAAAATGCATTTCAGACGACGAAAACTGTTATTTGAAGTTTCGTGAAATACATACTTCATGTTTTAATGTAATTGTAAATGCAGTATTTATATACACTTTTGAAAATGTATTGATTTAAAAGTATTTCCTCATTTCCCCCATTAAACTGAACGCTATACATGCTAGCTTAGCTAGCCAGTAGCCGCGCCAGCCCCGACCTCGAGACCTTCGCTCACCTCCCCGAGCTTGGACCAGTTGAAGGACTTGAGCGGGTGCGAGGGTTGCGGGATGGACTTGGACCTCAGCGTGCCCCCCGGGGCGAAGGAGGACGGCAGCAGCGGGGGGGGCGGCGCGCCGAACATGGGAGGAGCCCCGGGCGGAGGCGGCGGACCCCCCGGCGGAGGTGGAGGTGGCGGCGGCGGCGGGCAGCTGAAGGGCGGCGGCGGCGGAGGCGGAGGGAAGCCGGCCATCATGGGGGGCGGCGGCGGAGCGGCGGGTCCGCCCGGAGGAGGCGGCGCCGGCGGGAACGGGACACCGGAACCCTGGTGGACACATGAAGGTATTTGATGTTCATCTTAGTGTTGAAGGTTCAGCTACGACATGGTTCACTCGCTTAAGGTTCAACAGTTATTGTAATGAAGTACATCTTGACCTTTAAAGTATATACTTTATTGAATATTGTTTTGATTGTTTAAGCGCTTTGTGACCCTGGTCTGGAAAAGCGCTATATAAATATAAATTACTTACTTAGATATCGATGGTCAATTAAAGATAATTGGTCAATTAAAAGGAATATTAAGGACAGTATTTATTTTTTTTAAATTTATTTATTTAAATGTTGTTTTTGTAGGCTTAGCATTTATTTTTTTGGAACAGTTGAATTAAAAAATGTCTTTATTAAAAGATTAGATTTGTTTTGATTGAATTACTGAATTATAAAAATGTAATATTTTCAAAAAATGTTGTTTTTTTTACACATTGTTTAATTTATTATTTATTATTAGAATTATATAATCCAACTATGTGTAAAACATTTTTTTTATGTATTTATAAAATAAAATTAAACATTTAAATATATCAATTATTAAATCAAATTATTTTATTTAAAAAATAAAACCTAACTGATTGAATTCAATCATTCAAATAAAAAATAAAAAAACAACGTTTCAATAAACAAATGATTAAATAATTTAATAAAAACTAACGAAACCTTTACAATATACAAGTTATTTCATTAAATTATTAAAAACCAAAAACGCAACTTAAATAAAATAAAGTTTCAACGTTTAAAAATGTTCGATTCAACCATAAAAGGTTATTTTTGAACAAATGCTAGTTAGCCACCGAAGCTAACCTCTCTCATGGCGGGAAAGGAACCGTTGAAGGACCAAACGCTGCAGATGTTTCCACTCACGTTGCAGTCGTTGATGCGCGTCGACAGGTCCAGGACCTGCTCGCGGGCCGAGCGTAACTCCACGCCCTCGCGCTGCAGCTTGTCCTTCATCTTGTTCAGGGTCTTCATCATGTCGTCCTTCTCCGTGGTCTTGGTTTCGCACTCGCGCTCCTTCTTCTCCAGCTTCGCCATCAGCTCCACGTGATCTGCGGCGAAACACCGGAGCGTGAAGGTCGTTAGATCTGGAACTTCAAGGAGTTCTTTTTTTTTTTCCTCTCCTCACCTTTCCGGAACTTCTCGGCCTGATCCCTCCACTGCTTCACCTCGTTCTCGTTCACCAACCTGTGGGCGAATCCAAGGATGAGCTTCACAAGATCCACGACTTCCTGCCGCTTCAAGGACGTTAGCGATTAATGAGGAGCTGGAGGACGTTTAGAAAGTGTGTTTCGTGTTAGAGGTTCTGAGGAGACTTTCAATCATGAGGGGGAATCTCAGCGTTATTTTGATTGACAGATGAGCTTTGGAGGTTTATTAGTGCCATCGGAATATTGAGTTTACATTTTTTATTGAAATGTTCTTTTTTTTAAGCATTTTAACAATTATTTGTTAATAAATGATGTTTTTCATAAATTTGCATTAACGTTGACTTATTTTTTATTAATAATTGTAATAAAAAGTAGAATATTTTACACATAGAGTTTGATATTTTTATTCCAATAATTCAAAGAGAATTGTTTTTTAATTCATAGCCTTTTTATTTCAATGTAGAAATGGTGGCATCGTTATGGCAACAGCTGTATATTGAATTTTAAAGGCTATAAGATATAAGTTGAATTTAGAAATTGAATATTTTTAATTACTGAAATAGAATTGAACATTTTAATGTAATAACATTGAATTTAGAAGGTTTTTTTCTTGAATTATTGGAATTATAATATTAAAAAAAATAATTATTCATGTTGTAAACCAACCTTTAGTTTTTATTAAAAAATGCTCAAAATAAATACATAAAATATTCATTTATTTATTAGAATTTTAAACTAAAATTAAAAAAAATAAAAAAGATTCAACTTTACACTTTAGAAACTATTGAAACATTTGAGGGAAAAAAAAAAAAGAATTCACTGCTTGAAAAAAAAAACATTTCAATAAAACAAATCAAAGTTTCAAATGTGAAACAAAAACGACGGAATATTCCGACGGCACTGAGTTTTTTTCTATTAATCCAGAGAATGAAGAAGTTGAAAGTGAAACCTTGAGCCTCGATGGAAGTCATGGCTAGAGATGGAAGAACAGACATCTTTAGAAGAAGGTCATGAACCACAGAAAACATCAGTTCACCCCCTAAAACTACAATCAGGTTCTACTATTTTCAGCGGGATTGGACGCCGGCTTCGGGTCCGTGACTCGTGAACAAACAATGGACTCGTTGTCGAGCGGATCTCACACCTTCACACCTTCACGGTGGAAAAAAAAACATGATTTGTTATAAGTTCTGGATTCCAGGTCTGGGGCCGTCGTCATGGCGACCGCACACATGATGGATGACCTCGGCTCCGAGCTGGTTTTAACAGTTGTTTTAACCCTCGCAGTGGCACGAGACATGTCGGGGCGACCAGGGAATCTCACTTTTGTGCATTTCTTTTCCAGACGTTATTGACTCAGAGTTTATGGAAACATAACTTTTAAACCCTTGTGTCGCCTCAGGGTCAATGTGACCCCCAGGCAAATGTGTTTGTGGTCAAGGTTGCCCGAAGACCCCGAAAAACGAATGTGTTTGTGGTGTCCCTTGTGTTGTCTCAGAGTCAAGGTTACCCGAAGACCCCGAAAAACAAATGTGTTTGTGGTGTCCCTTGTGTTGTCTCAGAGTCAAGGTTACACAAAAACCCCGAAAAACGAATGTGTTTGTGGTGTCCCTTGTGTTGTCTCAGAGTCACGGTTACACAAAAACCCCGAAAAACGAATGTGTTTGTGGTGTCCCTTGTGTTGTCTCAGAGTCAAGGTTACACGAAGACCCCGAAAAACGAATGTGTTTGTGGTGTCCCTTGTGTTGTCTCAGAGTCAAGGTTACCCGAAGACCCCGAAAAACGAATGTGTTTGTGGTGTCCCTTGTGTTGTCTCAGAGTCAAGGTTACACGAAGACCCCGAAAAACAAATGTGTTTGTGGTGTCCCTTGTGTTGTCTCAGAGTCAAGGTTACACGAAGACCCCGAAAAACGAATGTGTTTGTTGTGTCCCTTGTGTTGTCTCAGAGTCAAGGTTACCCGAAGACCCGAAAAACAAATGTGTTTGTGGTGTCCATTGTGTTGTCTCAGAGTCAAGGTTACATGAAGACCCCGAAAAACTAATGTGTTTGTGGTGTCCATTGTGTTGTCTCAGAGTCAAGGTTACCCGAAGACCCCGAAAAACAAATGTGTTTGTGGTGTCCCTTGTGTTGTCTCAGAGTCAAGGTTACCCGAAGACCCCGAAAAACAAATGTGTTTGTGGTGTCCCTTGTGTTGTCTCAGAGTCAAGGTTACCCGAAGACCCCGAAAAACAAATGTGTTTGTGGTGTCCCTTGTGTTGTCTCAGAGTCAAGGTTACCCGAAGACCCCGAAAAACGAATGTGTTTGTGGTGTCCCTTGTGTTGTCTCAGAGTCAAGGTTACCCGAAGACCCCGAAAAACGAATGTGTTTGTGGGGCCCTTTGTGTTGTCTCAGAGTCAAGGTTACCCGAAGACCCCGAAAAACAAATGTGTTTGTGGTGTCCCTTGTGTTGTCTCAGAGTCAAGGTTACACAAAGACCCCGAAAAACAAATGTGTTTGTGGTGTCCCTTGTGTTGTCTCAGAGTCAAGGTTACCCGAAGACCCTGAAAAACAAATGTGTTTGTGGTGTCCCTTGTGTTGTCTCAGAGTCACGGTTACACGAAGACCCGAAAAACAAATGTGTTTGAGGTATACCTTGTGTTGTCTCAGAGTCAAGGTTACACAAAGACCCAAAAAACAAATGTGTTTGTGGTGTCCCTTGCGTTATCTCAGAATCAAGGTTACCCGAAGACCCTGAAAAACAAATGTGTTTGAGGCATCCCTTGTGTGTTATCTCTGGGTCAAGATGAACGACCTCCCCTGGCTTCCAGAAATACATATGCAGTGGTTGAGGTCGTTCACCACAACACAAGGGATACGACAAACACATTCGTTTTTCGGGTCACCTTGACCCAGAGAAAAAAAAGGTATATGGTTCGATTAAAAAAATGAACCGTTTCAAAATAAATGCATTTTTTACACATAGATTCTTATAAAAATAATCATAAAACACACTTTTCTAAATTATATAAAACAATAAATATTATTTTAAATTCAATATAAGAATGTTGGTGTAATATTATAATATAAATATAAATAATAATAATGTAATAATCAGTGCTTGATCGGCTGAAGTTGGATCCAGTAGCTCGGTGCTCTGTTGGTAATGTCTGGTGACTCTATTATACCAACATATATATATTGAATTTAAAAGACTACAAATTAAAATACTGTCATTTAAAAAAAATATATTTTTGAATTATCGGAATAAGAAACTTCATTGAATATATATATATATATATATATATATATATATATTATTTTTTAGAATTAAATTATGTGAAGAAAAATGATTAAATGTTTAAAAAAAACAACATTTAAATAAAAATTAATTAATTTCTCTTTAACTTTAACTAAATTCAACTTTTCTTTATGATAAAAAACTGAGAACACTTCTCTACAAACTAAGGTCAGAGGTCAAATAAAGTCATCAGTGTAAAGTTTCATATTGTCGATGATGAAGATTCCATTGTTACGTGAGAATCCATCACTTCCAGGCCTGTGGACTCGAGCTCCGTCTCTTTAACGCGATTACTTTTCCTTTTGATCTAACGCTTCCGATTCCAGTTCACGCTCCGATCCTCCGACTCTGAGCCCCTGCTGCTCCTTCATCTCACCTTCGCTCGGCTGAAAATAGCCCCGACTAGCTGGTGTTACATCAGGTTGGATTATCAACTCTTTGAAGTTTCCCAAAATCTCTCAGATCAGCGGCGTCGGCCGCATTCTCTTCCAAAAATGGGGGTCGAGCCCGAGAGGTTCAGGGTCGTGTAGGAGCGTCAGGAAGGATGTTTTGAAGGTCGCGTCATGTGTCGTCGTCTTGTTTCGTACGTTTAAAGTGAAACTATCGATGAAGAAACTTTGATTTTACAAGTTCTCAGATGATTATTCCTCAATAGAACAAAATGGAGTCATAATTGTTGTACTAACATCTGTAGTGTATTTCTATGTAGTTTCCCTACATGTCCAAAGCTAATTCAATTTTCTTTTTATTAAGCTTAAGGGCTTATTATTTGAAAAACAAGTCAAATTTAATCTTGCATTATCTTATCTTTAACAAAAGTGACATGTTTATTAATAAAGCTAATGTCTTTTCCAATGTTTTCAATGTCTTTAAATCGACTCAAACAACTCATTTCTTGACGTTGACCTGCTAGCAGTGGCTAAGCTAAGCTAGCGCGCTAACATCGCGAGACGTCAACTTACATTAACAAACGAATAACATATTAACAAACAAACAGTGATACTTCTTAAGTCTTTTGTCGACCTCTTTTTCGGAAATTATACTTTTGGAGACTTTTAATGTTGAGCTAAATGCTACGCTAAACATACTTCTAACAATATTTACTATATTTGATGAACTGAAAGTTATTTTTAATTTCCAGTACGTCAAGAAAACAAAATGTTTATTTCTGTAATGAGAATATTCTGTGGTTGTGTCCCCAAATCGCACACTTCCTTCGAGTGCACTGGTTTACAGTACACTTAAAGATGCGCACAGGAATTGGTCGGAGGCTATGAAGTGCACATACTTGGCCAGTGCGAACTTTTCCGACAGTGTAGTACTGTCTCAAATCAAACTCTGCTGCTACACACTAACAGGAAATGACTCGACAGCTTCTTCTTCTACTACAATTTAACTCTATTTACAACCAGTTGTTGAAACTCTATCACTTGACAGCACTTTTCTCCAAATGAAACAAGTTATTAAGTTGTGTTTCATTGTGTTATTATTGTTGTTTTGTGGTAAAATAAGTGTTTTCTCGAGACATTTACGTCAGTATCTGCTCCGAAGACTTCAGTTTAGCTTCATCGGCGTCACTAAGATGGAGGTCGTTGTGGGTGGAAAGTGACCATCGATCCACACTCAATTCTCTGGTCGTTTGAGTGCACCAGTTGAGTGCGTACTGTGCACTCAAAATAGTAAGTGCACAATTGCAAGCCTAAGTGTACAGCCTATGGTTTCTTTTTTTTCCCGTAGTGGACCACGAAGTCACGCGAGACTTGCAAGCGTCATGAAGATGAAGCGACTCACAGGCGGATGATGTTCTTGACGCTGAAGTTGTCCAGGGGGGACAGGTCCGGGTCTTCTCCCTTGTCGTCCTGAAGGACTATCTGTTGGAGGATCCGGTCCAGGAGCTGCCAGTGCTGCATGCTGCCTCCGCCACGTTTGTCTGCGAGAAGGACGGGATCAGGACCTTTTCATCGAGAGCTTCTAGAAGACGTTTGTTTGCGGAGATGTTACTGACATGGCAGCTGCAGGCAGTGCTGGAGGATGGAGAGCAGGTGAGGGTAGGCATCTGTGTGGCTCAGCTTCTTCTTGATCAGCTCGAACATGGCGCCGGCACTTTTGGTATCTACATGCATCTGCTCAGAGGAGAACATTTTGGAGTTTAAAACAGTTTTTTTCAGTAAAAACGTGACTCACTATGTCAAATCTTTTGGCCAATTCCGAGTCGTCCTCGTTTCGCACCATCTCGAAGAAGTCCAGATGCCTGAGAAAGATTGAAATCATGCATTGAATTTCATTTTCTTTATTAGTTTTTATGGACAGATTTCAGTGACATTAGAATATTGAGATTTTTTTTTAGATTGAAATACGGTGTTTTTTCAAGCATTGAATTCAATATTTTTTATATTTCAAGGTTGAATTTGTTTTCTTTGAATACAGAAATGGAATATTTTTCAAATAGAGTTCAATAGTTAAAAAATAAATGTCCTAAATTCCATATTTTTTAATTCATAGCATATTTAAATTCAATATAAACATGGTGACACTATTATGCCAACGTTTTTATATTGAATTTAAAAGCCTACGAATGAATAAATATCGAAAACTGAGTTTTACCATTTCGTTGACCTTGAATCCGCCACGATGCTCTCGCATCATTATGTGTCTGTTTGTCACATGATCAAGTAGCTCGGTACTCGTTTAGTCATGTCTGGAGACAACGTTTTTATATTGAATTTAAAAGGCTACGAAGTGAAAAATGATTGAGTTTTGACCATTTATTTTGAATGGTTGGAATAAGGATATAAAACTCTATGTGTAAACTGTTTTTTATTTATTTTGAAGATATATATAAAAAAACAACCTTAAAATATTCATTTAATAAGGTAAGGTAAGGTAGAACTTTATTGATCCCTCAGGACAATAAAAACAAATGTAACCTTTGATAAAGAAATGATTGTTAAATTATTTAAAAACATTGATTTAAATGCTGAAAAAGTCAATAATCCGTACCTGTCGAGTGTCGCGTTCTCATGTTCCCGGAGTTTGTCGATGACCGGCTGAATCCCCAGCATCAGGAACTCGTACCTCAGGTGGAGGCGGAACTCCAGGTTGTCCTGCAGCAGAAGGATTGAACACAACTTTGATTCCTTCTCGATCGAGATAAGGGGTCGATTGGGGCGCCGGGTTCTGACCTCGCCGGCTCCGGCGTTGAGCACCGCGTTGATGAAGGACATGATGGCCGTCTTCAGGTTGACCTCGTCCCTGTAGCGACCCGTGCTCTTGTCCAGCTCGTTCAGCAGCGTCTGGGGTCAGAGGGAGGCGGTCGGTGTCAACACCTCGACGAGGTTCAGGCCCGGGTCACAGACGGGCGAGTGTTCCTCCCAGAGGCGAGCGCAGACATACTTCCGAGGCTAATCATAACTCACTGTGAATCAGCAGCTGCCCGGGTGTGAGCGTCGGGCCCCGGGGTGGCAAGATTTACCAGCCGTCCCCGAGGATGTGTGAGATTGTTGACTCAAGCTACGAGACCCTCGGAATTCCTGACTGTCCTCAGTCTGTGTTGACTTGACCCGGGGTCAAACATTTAAGGCATTGCGGCAGGAGTCTCAGACTTATCGAAACCATTTTTGATTTATCACGACATTCCTCGGAGCTTCTTTCTCGGACCTTTAATCCTCGTCTGATCTGCTCACTAGACTGTTAAAGCAAAAACTATAGGCTTCTGTGTAGTTCTGGACTATCATAGTTAATTTACAGAACATGAAGCACATGAAATACACAAATTATTTTTACGACAAATTATGTCATTAATCCCATGACCACAACAACGACTCTGGTTTTTACAGTATTTACAGACCACATGACTCTTGACGAAGTCGTAACTGCTTTCATTTGTTTTTAAACCAAAATATGTCCAAACATCAGCTTTAAAAGCTGCTGGAGTCACTGTATCCTCTCGTCCTCAGTCGTAACTGCTTTCATTTGTTTTCAAACCAAAATATGTCCAAACATCAGCTTTAAAAGCTGCTGGACTCACTGTATCCTCTCATCCTCAGTTGTAACTGCTTTCATTTGTTTTCAAACCAAAATATGTCCAAACATCAGCTTTAAAAGCTGCTGGAGTCACTGTATCCTCTCGTCCTCAGTCGTAACTGCTTTCATTTGTTTTCAAACCAAAATATGTCCAAACATCAGCTTTAAAAGCTGCTGGACTCACTGTATCCTCTCGTCCTCAGTCGTAACTGCTTTCATTTGTTTTCAAACCAAAATATGTCCAAATATCAGCTTTAAAAGCTGCTGGACTCACTGTATCCTCTCGTCCTCAGTCGTAACTGCTTTCATTTGTTTTCAAACCAAAATATGTCCAAATATCAGCTTTAAAAGCTGCTGGAGTCACTGTATCCTCTCATCCTCAGTTGTAACTGCTTTCATTTTTTTCAAACCAAAATATGTCCAAACATCAGCTTTAAAAGCTGCTGGAGTCACTGTATCCTCTCGTCCTCAGTCGTAACTGCTGTCATTTGTTTTCAAACCAAAATATGTCCAAACATCAGCTTTAAAAGCTGCTGGAGTCACTGTATCCTCTCGTCCTCAGTCGTAACTGCTTTCATTTGTTTTCAAACCAAAATATGTCCAAACATCAGCTTTAAAAGCTGCTGGACTCACTGTATCCTCTCGTCCTCAGTCGTAACTGCTTTCATTTGTTTTCAAACCAAAATATGTCCAAACATCAGCTTTAAAAGCTGCTGGACTCACTGTATCCTCTCATCCTCAGTCGTAACTGCTTTCATTTGTTTTCAAACCAAAATATGTCCAAATATCAGCTTTAAAAGCTGCTGGACTCATTGTATCCTCTCGTCCTCAGTTGTAACTGCTTTCATTTGTTTTCAAAACAAAATATGTCCAATCATCAGCTTTAAAAGCTGCTGGAGTCACTGTATCCTCTCATCCTCAGTTGTAACTGCTTTCATTTGTTTTCAAAACAAAATATGTCCAAACGTCAGCTTTAAAAGCTGCTGGCGTCACTGTATCCTCTCGTCCTCAGTCATAACTGCTTTCATTTGTTTTTTAAACCAAAATATGTCCAAACATCAGCTTTAAAAGCTGCTGGAGTCACTGTATCCTCTCGTCCTCAGGAGGACGTAATGACTGCTGCCATCTAGCGGCCAGGAACTAAAAGAACTATGATGACACTAAAATATGACTTAAAATCCTAATATATAAGTAAGTAAGTAATTTGTATTTATATAGCGCTAACAAAGCGCTTAAACAATCAAAACAATACACAATAACATATAAATATATATATACCTGTATATCTATATATATATATATATATATATATATATATATATATATAGATATACAGTCCTGTTAAATATATATATAGAAATGTAGAAAAATATATTGCGATATTTAAAGGTACTTTATTTACAACCCGTATCATAAACCTCCGCGATTTTAAAGCATCAATACATGAGATGGAACAGATTGTTTCTGGCTCCCCTCAGTGTCAGAACAGTGTAACTGCAATAGACCAACAGAGTTCCATGAATAATAAATCCTACAAAATATCAACATTTATGTGGAGACATTCGAGTCGGATACAAAGATTTACAGATGGCATCTCTTAATCGCATTTAATAAATAACTAAATTAAATGACAACATATAAATCTATATTTGAAAATATATATATATTGAATATCGAAACAGTATTGCGATTTAGAAGTGTATGTATGTTTTCCAACTACCTGAAAGCGAGTCCTCTCGGCGGCGTACTTCTGGTAGTGAGCCATGGCCTGCAGCACTTTCTTGTGTCCGTCGGGGACCAGACACACGGCCCCCAGGATCTCCAGGACCGCCACCTTGGTCTTGATGTTCTCGGTGCGCAGGCTCTGCGAGATGGTGTTGATGCTCTGCGGGTGCGCCAGCACGTGAGCGCGACCCTGCGAGTTGTTCATCAGCGCCTTGATGCAGCCGATGATGGAGGTGTGGACGCGGCTCTCCGACGTCTCGTAGTCCATGCTGCGCAGGAAGTTGAGCAGGCAGGTGAGGCCGTCCAGCTCGATGAAGCGGGTCACGAACCTGGCGGGGAGACGACGTTTCTGGGTGACAATTCAACCTTTCAGACTATAAGACACATGAACTCTCACCGTAACTCAACATCGTTCGGTTGTCACCCATAAAACACAGAACAATACAGTCCCTTATTCAGTATTACGTAGGTTTTACTACGCGATACTTGAGCCTCACGTTCCTGACTACTGTAATACTCAGACGATCTATCAAGCGGCTCGCCTCCGTACACGACTGAAGTTTTACTAAAACATTTTGTCAGATTTTTTAAGCGCTGGATATGACATAAAATTGGTTCAAGGTCAGCGAGTACAACCAGAAGAAATACATAAAGCACAGACGGAGGATTAGATGATTTGAAGTGCACCTTATAGTCCTGAAAATATGATGTACATCTAGTCTCAAGTAGATAGTAGTTCACTATTCAACCCTTTATTCAAAGAAGATTCATTTACTTTCATTTTACACTATAAATATATAAATATATATATATAAATAAGCTTTGGAACGATCTTCTCTCTCTTTGCGCTTGATGATCTACTGACTCCTTTAAGAAACATCTTAAGACGTTTCTATTTGTTCAGGCTTTTCCTTGATTTTCTGGAACTCCTGTTGTGTTCTCAGTTTTATCTTGATCTTTAAAGTATATACTTTATTGAATATTGTTTTGATTGTTTAAGCGCTTTGTGACCCTGGTCCAGAAAAGCGCTATACAAATAAAAACTTACTTACTTACTATAAAAAGCATTTTAAGATTATTTACTGACATTTTTTTTGTTTTTACGTGGAAAATCTGACATTTAAAAAAAAATCAGGTACGCCACTATTTCATGTATTTATCTCCAAAACGACTGCCCTGAGCCTGAGAAACCTGGGTGTTGTATTTGACAAAGTCTCTAGTTCAACACTGCAGAAAACTGACCAGAAACTGTTTCCTTCAACTGAGAAAAATCTCTAAACTTAGGAAAATGCTGTCACAACATGATCTGGAGCTTGTAATCCATGTGTTTGTTTCTTCTCGTCTGGACTATTGTAACAGTTTGTTTTCATGTCTTAACAAGAAGGATCGTCTCGCCTGCAGTTCATACAAAACTCAGCTCAAAACTCAAACTGCAGCGAGAATTCTGAGCCGCTCTAGTAGAAGAACTCACATTTCTCCGATCCTTAAAACTCTTCACTGGCTTCCAGTTTCTTTCAGGATCAACTTAAAAATTCTGGTTCTTACTTTCAGATCTATTCATGGTCAGGCTCCTCCTTACATCAATGATCTGATCCAGCCTTACACCCCAGCTCGGGCTCTGAGGTCTGTGGATCAGAATCTACTTATGGTTCCACGCACACGGCTCAGGACCAGAGGAGAGAAATCTTTCCAGGCTGTTGCACCTAAGCTTTGGAACGATCTTCTCTCTCTTTGCGCTTGATGATCTACTGACTCCTTTAAGAAACATCTTAAGACGTTTCTATTTGTTCAGGCTTTTCCTTGAATTTCTCGAACTCCTGTGTTGTTCTCAGTATTATCTTGATCTTTAAAGTATGTACTTTTTTGAGTATTGTTTTGATTGTCTAAGCGCTTTGTGACCCTGGTCTCGAAAAGCGCTATATAAATAAATATTACTTACTTACTTACTTACTTTGTGTCTTCCTTTTTTTAACTTTTGCTCTCCTAGCCAGTCTTTCTCTCGTGCTGCTATAAGTCGTGCGAGGATTTAAAGCATCAGCCACGTAAACCCCGTCGTCAGACATGAGCGGCATCGCTGCCAAATATCCTCTAATCTGAAACCGCCACATGCGTAACCGTTCCTAACAATACGGCTTTTGTTCAAACGCTGGAAGGTGGCGAAAAAAAAAATCCACGGCCAGTAAAGACTTCGACGTCAATGGAAGCGGGTCTTAAGTTCGCGCGTCCACCTGCTGCACATCCCGTATCAAGTTGTCTGGCAAATGGTGCCGCGGCCCGAGCCAGCAGCGTTAATTAGCCGGCGTCCTAAGAGGCCGACTTCATGCCGGAGGAGAAATCAACCTGGACGTGCCGCTGATGGATGCGTGGAAAACAGAAGGGGTGCGCTGTTGTTCTTGGAGTCGGGGTTCAAAAGAGTGGACGGGACTCAAGGCCCTCGCTTCGCTCCAGTGGCTTCTTCTTCTGACGGCTCGCCAGGAACACACATGCCGGCTCCGGCGTTGGACTTTGATACGAGGCAGATGTGGCGTTTTATTGGCCGTTCAAACGGCGACTTATTAGCCAAGTTGTTTGTCAATTAAAGTCGAGAAGACGAACGACTCGCGCTGGGAAGTGTGTTCGTCAACGACCCTCCGTGTCGAGAGTCAAACCCGCTTCTTGATGTTCTGATCTGCCGTTAGATTTAAGTGCAGACTTTTACGAAGAGAAACCGCCGCGTGCTTGAACCGACGCCTCGACACATAAAAGCGTCGAAGA